>NW_026734171.1:0-24749 GCF_028476545.2 Physella acuta
AATTTTTTTTTTTTTTTTTTTTTTTTTTTTTTTTTTTATACTGTCATTGAGATCCGTCCCTCACCCTCACTAGCTATGTAACGCATCAATGATCCCGCTGCCTGGTCAGCCTTCTCAACCAACCCACACCCCTCACATACACCTCCCCGCCCCACGATGTTTCCTTCCCTTTAAATTTGCATATCAATGTAACCTCTAGGCACATGTTGACAGCTTGGAGTTGTTGTTGCCATGTTATTGTATTATGTATTTACATTGCCCTTCACGGCAAGCCCTATACTGCGAACAGCAGCTAGTAATTAAATTGCTTTATTTATTGATGTTACCACCACGGACCTATCATTTTGTCGGCAAATAAGTTACAAACCAACCTTTTTTCATTGTTGAAGCAATGGTCTTTCAATTCAATATACCTTTTGTATTCCATTTACATATTTTGCTACTTATTTACTGTACTCTTTCACCAATTCAGCTATATTGTAAATATCCACCCAAATGGTGTGGAATGTTTTTGGAAATGTTTTTTTAAATTCTGTTTATCCATGTAACTCTATGAACATTTTGATGTAACGCATCAATGATCCCGCTGCCTGGTCAGCCTTTCCCAACCAACCCACACCCCTCACATACACCTCCCCGCCCCACGATGTTTCCTTCCCTTTAAATTTGCATATCAATGTAACCTCTAGGCACATGCTGACAGCTTGGAGTTGTTGTTGCCATGTTATTGTATTATGTATTTACATTGCCCTTCACGGCAAGCCCTATACTGCGAACAGCAGCTAGTAATTAAATTGCTTTATTTATTGATGTTACCACCACGGACCTAAAATTTTGTTGGCAAATAAGTTACAAACCAACCATTTTTCATTGTTGAAGCAATGGTCTTTCAATTCAATGTACCTTTTGTATTCCATTTACATATTTTGCTATTTATTTACTGTACTCTTTCACCAATGCAGCTATATTGTAAATATCCACCCAAACGGTGTGGAATGTTTTTTTTTTTATTATTTCTGTTTATCCATGTAACTCTTATGAACATTTTGACTCCTTGGTTTCCCACTTTCCGAAAGTTTTGTAATTGTAATATGTATTCAAATGGCCCTTCACGGCAAGCCCTACATTGAGAACAGCAGCTAGCAATTTAAATTGCATTTTTTTTTTTATGTTCCCACCACGGATCTATCTTTCTGTTGGTAAACAGGCAACAAACCAGCCTTTTTTTTTCATTGTTTAAGCAATTGCCTTTCAATTCAAATTACCTTTTGTATTCCATCTACATAATCAGCAATTGCCTTTCAATTCAAATTACCTTTTGTATTCCATCTACATAATCTGCTATTTATTACCTGTACTTTTTCACAAATGTAACTATATTGTAAATATCCAACCAAATGGCGTGGAATGTTATTGTATTTGTATTTGTTTTAAATTGGAAAATAAAAGTATTATATATAAAAAAAAAAAAAAAAAAAAAAAAAAAAAAAACTATACTCTTCTCGCTCCTAACCAACTCACAATGTCCGGACGTGGTAAAGGCGGTAAAGTCAAGGGAAAGTCCAAGTCTCGCTCCTCCAGGGCAGGCCTTCAATTCCCAGTCGGACGTATTCATCGTCTGTTGAGGAAAGGAAAACTATGCTGAGCGTGTCGGTGCTGGTGCCCCAGTCTACCTAGCCGCCGTCCTCGAGTATTTGGCCGCTGAAGTGCTCGAGTTGGCCGGCAACGCTGCCAGAGACAACAAGAAGACAAGAATCATTCCTCGTCACCTCCAGCTGGCCATCCGTAACGACGAAGAGTTGAACAAACTTTTGTCGGGTGTCACCATCGCCCAGGGTGGTGTCCTCCCCAACATCCAGGCCGTGCTTCTGCCCAAGAAGTCACAGAAGACACCCGGTGGCAAGAGCTAAACAGTGTCACCCTGCTGCCCACTGTCCACCTAGCCTACTACTGTCCTTTTCAGGACAACCAAAGTTTACCCAATTAGCTTTCGTTGTGTGTCAATGAACAAAAATCGAGTTTTCCAACCCTACCCTACCCTACTTGTTTCAAACTGTATTAATAACGCATCAATATGTCACTCACTAGCAGTATGAGATCATTATTATAGATGTATAATACTTACACTGGTTTACACGAGCAGAACAGGGAGGGGGGCGGTCATATTAATAGTAGTAACTGGACATATTTTAGGGGTATTCGCTCATAGATACAAATGTAAATAGAATCTTTTTTTCTTTAAATGTGCTCCGTTTAACCCTTGTCTACAAGAAATAAGGGTGGTCGTTATTTTAAAATTCTATTCTTTAACCCACCGCTAGTCTACCATTTTTATTTTATATCTTCTTGTTTTTAAAAACAAATATGTTTGATTACAATCCTTCCCCCTCATTTATTTACACACTATTATTACCGCCGATCGAGCGGGCGAATTGGGTAAGAATTGGGTCAGAATATCTACATAGGTCTATAGACTAGGTCTAGATCTAGATTGTTTCATGCAGTCTATGTTGGGTTCTTTTCTAATCACTCACACACATTCATAATTCATTGAAGAGGACAGAAGCAAACACACCGTTACCCATGACAAGCGGCACAACCAAGGATTTCATTTGAACGAAGAATATTTTGTGTTATCGGCCCTGTCTGCTATTAATAGATCGCTCGGCTGGATACCGAGCGATCTAAAAATAATCTGCTAGGTATGTCGACGCTGTCTCAACGTTGTGTGGCTGCTTCTGGCCAATCAGCGTTGTTAAACTCGTACTCGTCCAATGGGAGAGCTTCGTTGCGCTAAGGGTTTGGCGGACGGTTATAAAAGGACCAGCAGCGCTGGGCTGCCACATTTCTTAAACTGACTATCATCCAGTTGAGATACCGCCATGGCCAGAACAAAACAAACCGCCCGTAAATCCACCGGAGGCAAAGCCCCACGTAAACAGCTGGCCACCAAAGCCGCCAGAAAGTCAGCACCAGCCACCGGCGGTGTTAAGAAGCCCCATCGTTACAGGCCTGGAACCGTCGCCCTGAGAGAAATCCGTCGTTACCAGAAGAGCACTGAGCTGCTCATTCGCAAGCTGCCATTCCAGCGCCTGGTCAGAGAAATCGCCCAGGACTTCAAGACTGACCTTCGCTTCCAGAGCTCCGCTGTCATGGCCCTGCAGGAGGCTAGCGAGGCTTACCTCGTCGGTCTGTTTGAAGACACCAACCTGTGCGCCATCCACGCCAAGCGTGTCACCATCATGCCCAAGGACATCCAGCTAGCCAGACGTATCCGTGGTGAGCGTGCTTAAGAGGTTTCTTTTAAGCCCAAACCACCACCCCCTGTCCTCAACCAAGGTCCTTTTTAGGACCACCTGACAACGTTCAGATTAGCAGTGAAGGTCCCCCACCTCACGAGTTTCCACCCACCCACCCACTACACCCCCTGCCCATGTCTGCCACTCTACTACTACTACTACATCTATTAGTATTATTCTGGGGGATGCGGGAGATAGGTTCTATTCATTTATCTCTTTAATTCAACTCACACATCACATTGCTATTTGAATTCGTGTATGCATGCTGTTGATATTGTTTTATTTATCTCAAATGTGAAGAAAGGAGAGAATAAATTTTATATTTTTCTTTCACCCACCCACCCACCACCCTATCCATTGCTTTTTAAAATATATAAAAAAGAAAAACCCTTTAGGGTTAGAGCTAGATATCTAGATCTTAATCGGAGAGCAGAAATTATTCTTAACGACTACACGCCATAGATTATTTAATTATTAGAAGCCTAACTAACCTATTCGTTTCACGATGTAAACAAACCACTGCGAGTACGGAGCGGAGTACGAGAATATATTTCGTTCGTACTCGACCAATCAGCGTTCGAGATTCTCTCGTACTCGCATAATGAGCTCGCTCGTACTCGCATAATTAGGTGTAGGGAAATATTTCAGTTTTATTCGCACAAAACGGTGAAAATAACGTCTAATACCATATTTTAACATGACAAACGTGGATCTTTTCTATGCCTACACGTGTGGGCAATGAAACTCTTTATTTTTTATCCAAGGGTCGCATAGCAGAATAGGTGAAAAAATGACTTTGAAAACGACACCGTTAGCCGACAAGCCAGCAACATTCCAGTCGACACGGCAAGCTGCTTTTTCATTGGCTGGCTCATTCGCCGACCGCTTTTGGTTGGGCGGTGTCCGCCATATTGAACGAACTCGAGCCCAGGACCGTATATAAGGAGCGAGTTTCTCTGCAGACGGCGTTTTTCGAACACTCGTTCATCAACAAAGAAAAAAAAATTCAATATGTCTGGCCGAGGCAAGGGTGGTAAGGGACTCGGCAAAGGAGGCGCCAAGCGTCACAGGAAGGTGTTGCGTGATAACATCCAAGGTATCACCAAGCCAGCCATCCGTCGTCTTGCTCGCAGAGGTGGTGTCAAACGTATCTCTGGTCTGATCTACGAAGAAACCAGAGGTGTCCTCAAGGTGTTCCTTGAAAATGTCATCCGTGATGCCGTCACCTACACTGAGCACGCCAAGAGGAAGACCGTCACTGCTATGGATGTCGTCTATGCTCTGAAACGTCAAGGTCGCACCCTGTACGGCTTCGGCGGTTAAACTCAACCCAGGACCACCCATTTGTTCTACCCATCCGGCCCTTATTAGGGCCACCCATACGTTTCCGAATTAGCTCGAGTGGTTGTAACCCCTACACGAATGTTTTTCCATACCTACCCCTTACTTACTGAGTTACTTCTTCCTCCTTATTACTTAGGTTTGATTGTACAATTATTTGGTTGTAGCCTACTTAGTTTATTTATTTAATTTGGGCAGAGTGGTCATCTTTCCTTTGGTTTTTAAGGGGTTTGTTTCCATGGGTGGGGAGGGTCGAGGTAGCCTACCGTGAAGGCACAAAAGAAACAAACAAAAAATATTTCGATATTACAAAAGTGTTCACAGGTATGTGGTGAACTTAGGAAAGAGTAACAGGTGGTAAGAATAGGTGTCCAGTGGGGTAAAAACAAAAGACAAAAGATGAAAAAAAGTCTACAACACGTGGTGTTCCCAAGCGGTCACCCATCTAAGTACTAACCACGCCCGACGTTGCTTGACTGCGGTGATCGGACGAGAACCGGTATTTTCAACGTGGTATGGCCGTAGACATCGGTGTGAGAAAATTGGGGCTTATAAATATACTCAAACGAAATCAGCAGTTATTCGTCCTTTTCTGGCTACAATAATGATTTCACTGCTTTCCTCATATTATTTCAATAATAAAAAACGCCCTAAATCGCCACAAAAGCGAAACATTGTTTTAATTCGAATACTATGTGCCTTTTTTTCCCTCTACAGCCATTGGTCGCTATTTTTAACCTGAGGCGGTAACCACCGGTAGACTTCCCTGAGCTACTAATTTTCGAGCATCGCGCGTTGTAAAATACAAAATAAATACATTTTCCCCATTTTCCTTGACTAAAATCAGAAAACCAGGTGCCCCCTGCATCCGACCTGTCCTTTAACTATCGCTTTCATGTGAAATGATCTATCGGAAAGGCGATACTTTAACTTTTTTGGGTCTCCCGCTCACTCACTCCTTCCGAAACATTCTGCACGAATTCATTCAATTTTAATCCAACTCATCACATAGATCTAGATCTAGCCGCCTACAAGTCTACTAATTTAATGTTTGAGAAATAGTTCAATGCTTTTCATTTATTAATTATTCTTTTAACCTTTTCCCACGACAACTGGCACATTTATTTTCAGTCTATTAATATTCTGGCTTTATTTTAAAACACGCAACTAGGCGTCGATCTAGAATTCTAGATCTAACGCTCTAGCTTAACTAAAATAATATAAACAGGAGGGTGGATCTATTCAAAATACTGTTTCAAAAATTACAATAATAATTTCACGGTGAAAAAAAAAAGGCAGGCGATCCATGGTAAATTAAATGCTAATTAAGGATGTTGCTTAAAAGGTTAGGTTGGCCTGGGACGCCAGTATTTCTCTAGAGTCTAGATCTAGAATTTCTAGATTCTGTAGGAATGAGTAGCCTAGGTATTAATAATTGAATGCATTAGTAATTATTAGTAGCTAACATAAGATTTAGTTCAGTAAAAACTAATAGATCTAGATTTTAGGTCCAATGTTGGCTATCAGACTTGATGCTTGATTGTAATGATTATTAGGTTTGAGCAATTAATTTTTTTAAACATTTTTTTAATTATTAGTATTAGTGAGAAGTCATCATTAGTGGGAGTAAATTTACTTCTTTCCAGTCTGGTTCTGGGTTTCCTTGTAGCCTATATAATCTAGATCTAGTTGGTGATAATATTAATAAATATTGTTTCCCATTTTAAATACTCAGGCGGTTTGTTTGAAAGTCTGACCGCAGCTCCATATTCATTGACTGTCGAAGCACCGCATAAAATGAAGCTTATATCCAGGGCTGGCCTGGTCTGCCTGTTATTGTGACTGAATTGTCCTACAGACAAGACCTGAAGAAGCTCTCGTTAAGTAATAAGTGTACAGCTTGCTTTTAGCCCTGGCGCGGGGATCTTTCACCGGCCACTTTAACATTCTGCGACAGGGCAGGCCTTTACTTTAAGCTTTAATCTTAGCTGGTTCCGCTTTAACACAGGGTATTCTTTTGTCTTTAAGTATACCGCTTTCTTTTATCAGCCTGTAAACCCTGTGTCGGCTACCGGTATCTCATCCGCCAGGGCAAAACAATTTCCAGTTTTTAAATTAAGCTGGTGTCATTTTTAAAACCAATGATTAGGATTTTGGCACAATGCTTATTTTTCTATATACACAAGATGAATTTCACATCATTTTCTGATTTCAGTTTAAGTTTGAAAGCATGTAAAATGTCAATTTGTCCTGCTATGTGATTTTTCTTCATTTATTTTTTGCTAACCCATGGCATCACATTATGAAGGCTCTACTAATATCTTTAGGCTGGGGCCAGTACCTTAACCGACTGTCGTCAAATGAAAAAACTGACAGAAGAGCGCAATTTAATACACACAACAGATATATATGTATCCGAACAAACAAATAAATATATTGGAACATATATACATACCTTTATATATACACACTGATATATACATATATATATATATTTACATAATAAATACATTATATATGAATATATCTATATATATAATTTATTTATTTATACATATATATATATATATATATATATATATTTGTATTATATCCTTATATATTATGAATATATATATTAATTCTTATATGATATATATTTGTAAATATAAATTATATATATGTGTGTATATATATATCCTTCTGTTTGCTGGGGTAGAAAAAAAAAACTTATAATTATAATATTCTGAAGGATATTATTTTACTTGAGCGTCTTTCGTCTACACTCAAATATATATATTTGAATATACATTCAAATATATATTCAATGAATATACATTTAGACACACATGTAAATATATATATATATATATATATATATATATATATATATATATATATATATATATATATATATATATATACACAAAACATGCATATATATACATACGTATATATAGACATATATACAATATTCGTCTATTCAATATTTTTACATTATATATATATATATATATATATATATATATATATATATATATATATATATATATATATATATATATATATATATATATATATATATATATATTTATATATATTAAAAAAAATATACATATATGAAATACTTTTTACACATATTTATTTATGTTTCTATAATATATGGAAGGATATTAATTTACTCAAGTGTCTGCCTTGGGTGTTTATATAAAAAGAGAAGGGTTGAACTAATGAGAGGAATAAAAAAAATCTTTATATTCAATCTTATTTATTTATTTTGTATATGTTATAGACTGGCATACATTTTTTTCTCTCTGGTTTATGTGAAAGGAGCTTGCAGGGATTCAAATTATTATTTTTTGCATTGAAATTCATTCTTTATTAATCACAGCTATGTTGCAGGCATATAAATACTTCCCTTTGGGCTCAAGTTGCTTTGAAAGAATCCTTGTCAGTATAGAACTAGTACCAGGACCATAAATGTATGCCCCAGGGCAAATGTTAAGAAAACCTCATCATTTTACAACTCCAACTGACCAAGGACTTAAGAAATGATGCTTCTGCGCAAACTTTCTCGTCAGCCGGTAAGAGATCAACCTCCTTTTGATTGTTTAAATTTTAATCTGTGCTGAAATCATTGTGCGGGCTGGCAAAGAAAACCATGAACTTCTTGAAAGCTGTGTACTTGAGCTCATGTTATTTTTTATTTTCTGTAATTTGAAAAAAAAAAAAGTATATATATGATAATAAAAAAAAAAGTTCAGAGTATTTAATTGTTGTTTTGTCTTGTTAAAGAGAATGTATGTTGTGCAGAAGTGTAACCAACTCATTTTCAAGCCAGGACTAGCAAAAGACAAAACAAAAAGAATCATATGATATGATGGTAGTAGGAAAAAAATAAATCAGTGAACAAATGGTGGCAGATGCATGCCTTAGCAATCTGACATGGTAGCTTTAATGAAAGAAAAACAAAAATAATAAAAACACCAAAAGCCACATTCACACAGTTATGTTCAACATATATAATGAAGACAGAAAAAAACCAACCCACCAGAATGGATGTATTGTAATGAAAATGGCAGTTAGCACTGGTGATAAGAATCAAAGTGTTGGCTAATAATTCCTATTACAACAGCCAGCCTTATAATCTGAATTAAAACTATTAAATCCCATTCATCCCTTGGATCTATGCCAAACAACACACAATAAATGATATGCATAGAGGTGTGCTGATGCCCTGTGTGAGATGCAGAATGAAATAGTGTTTTTTAAAAAAAGGAGCCACCCAGTAATAAGTATGTGGCCTTTTTATGTCTAGTTTAAAGGATAGAATTAGCATGAAATGTGTTAAGAGAATAGTGTGTGCAGTTGTTGGGATAGGCATATTACTATGCAGGCCTATGTATGTATGTATATCTATCTCTACTTATTAAAGAAAAGAATGACTAAACAAAAAACAACTGTAACATGGCAGCTACACAGAGTGGGTGGGTAGGTGGATAAGGGAGGGAAAACTCGTTCAATGTAAACCAAACCGAGCTAATTGGGAATGGGTGGAGGCCCTGAAAAGGGCCGAGTAGTAGAGCCACACAACAAGCAAGCCAGGTGGTTGTTTGCTGTTGTGTTTATTTGCTGGTGGTGTACTTGGTGACAGCCTTGGTGCCTTCACTGACGGCGTGTTTGGCCAGCTCACCGGGCAGGAGGAGACGGACAGCGGTCTGGATCTCCCTGGAGGTGATGGTGCTGCGCTTGTTGTAGTGGGCAAGACGGCTGGCTTCAGCTGAAATGCGCTCAAAGATGTCGTTGACGAAGGAGTTCATGATGGACATGGCCTTGGAGGAAATGCCAGTGTCAGGGTGCACCTGCTTCAAGACTTTGTAAATGTAGATGCTGTAGCTTTCCTTTCTCCTCCTCTTCTTTTTCTTGTCACCGGTGCGTACGGCTTTAGCCTTACCGGCCTTCTTGGCTCCCTTGGAAGAAACTTTAGGTGGCATGTTGTTTTCTTTTCAACGGCTTGAACAGAAATGAGGCGAACCCACCGCCGGCCGCCCTTTTATATGAAACGGCGAGGAAATTTGGAGAGTACGAGTACGAGTACGAACGCCAAGCCGCTACGCAGCCAATCAGAACGCTCGCTTGGTGACGAACGGATTTCCTCGCCGTTTCGTATAAAAGGGCCGATCTCGCCGTTAAGTCTTCATTCATAGCCTACAGCCGCAATCGCTGTGTCGCTATACTCTTCTCGCTCCTAACCAACTCACAATGTCCGGACGTGGTAAAGGCGGTAAAGTCAAGGGAAAGTCCAAGTCTCGCTCCTCCAGGGCAGGCCTTCAATTCCCAGTCGGACGTATTCATCGTCTGTTGAGGAAAGGAAACTATGCTGAGCGTGTCGGTGCTGGTGCCCCAGTCTACCTAGCCGCCGTCCTCGAGTATTTGGCCGCTGAAGTGCTCGAGTTGGCCGGCAACGCTGCCAGAGACAACAAGAAGACAAGAATCATTCCTCGTCACCTCCAGCTGGCCATCCGTAACGACGAAGAGTTGAACAAACTTTTGTCGGGTGTCACCATCGCCCAGGGTGGTGTCCTCCCCAACATCCAGGCCGTGCTTCTGCCCAAGAAGTCACAGAAGACACCCGGTGGCAAGAGCTAAACAGTGTCACCCTGCTGCCCACTGTCCACCTAGCCTACTACTGTCCTTTTCAGGACAACCAAAGTTTACCCAATTAGCTTTCGTTGTGTGTCAATGAACAAAAATCGAGTTTTCCAACCCTACCCTACCCTACTTGTTTCAAACTGTATTAATAACGCATCAATATGTCACTCACTAGCAGTATGAGATCATTATTATAGATGTATAATACTTACACTGGTTTACACGAGCAGAACAGGGAGGGGGGCGGTCATATTAATAGTAGTAACTGGACATATTTTAGGGGTATTCGCTCATAGATACAAATGTAAATAGAATCTTTTTTTCTTTAAATGTGCTCCGTTTAACCCTTGTCTACAAGAAATAAGGGTGGTCGTTATTTTAAAATTCTATTCTTTAACCCACCGCTAGTCTACCATTTTTATTTTATATCTTCTTGTTTTTAAAAACAAATATGTTTGATTACAATCCTTCCCCCTCATTTATTTACACACTATTATTACCGCCGATCGAGCGGGCGAATTGGGTAAGAATTGGGTCAGAATATCTACATAGGTCTATAGACTAGGTCTAGATCTAGATTGTTTCATGCAGTCTATGTTGGGTTCTTTTCTAATCACTCACACACATTCATAATTCATTGAAGAGGACAGAAGCAAACACACCGTTACCCATGACAAGCGGCACAACCAAGGATTTCATTTGAACGAAGAATATTTTGTGTTATCGGCCCTGTCTGCTATTAATAGATCGCTCGGCTGGATACCGAGCGATCTAAAAATAATCTGCTAGGTATGTCGACGCTGTCTCAACGTTGTGTGGCTGCTTCTGGCCAATCAGCGTTGTTAAACTCGTACTCGTCCAATGGGAGAGCTTCGTTGCGCTAAGGGTTTGGCGGACGGTTATAAAAGGACCAGCAGCGCTGGGCTGCCACATTTCTTAAACTGACTATCATCCAGTTGAGATACCGCCATGGCCAGAACAAAACAAACCGCCCGTAAATCCACCGGAGGCAAAGCCCCACGTAAACAGCTGGCCACCAAAGCCGCCAGAAAGTCAGCACCAGCCACCGGCGGTGTTAAGAAGCCCCATCGTTACAGGCCTGGAACCGTCGCCCTGAGAGAAATCCGTCGTTACCAGAAGAGCACTGAGCTGCTCATTCGCAAGCTGCCATTCCAGCGCCTGGTCAGAGAAATCGCCCAGGACTTCAAGACTGACCTTCGCTTCCAGAGCTCCGCTGTCATGGCCCTGCAGGAGGCTAGCGAGGCTTACCTCGTCGGTCTGTTTGAAGACACCAACCTGTGCGCCATCCACGCCAAGCGTGTCACCATCATGCCCAAGGACATCCAGCTAGCCAGACGTATCCGTGGTGAGCGTGCTTAAGAGGTTTCTTTTAAGCCCAAACCACCACCCCCTGTCCTCAACCAAGGTCCTTTTTAGGACCACCTGACAACGTTCAGATTAGCAGTGAAGGTCCCCCACCTCACGAGTTTCCACCCACCCACCCACTACACCCCCTGCCCATGTCTGCCACTCTACTACTACTACTACATCTATTAGTATTATTCTGGGGGATGCGGGAGATAGGTTCTATTCATTTATCTCTTTAATTCAACTCACACATCACATTGCTATTTGAATTCGTGTATGCATGCTGTTGATATTGTTTTATTTATCTCAAATGTGAAGAAAGGAGAGAATAAATTTTATATTTTTCTTTCACCCACCCACCCACCACCCTATCCATTGCTTTTTAAAATATATAAAAAAGAAAAACCCTTTAGGGTTAGAGCTAGATATCTAGATCTTAATCGGAGAGCAGAAATTATTCTTAACGACTACACGCCATAGATTATTTAATTATTAGAAGCCTAACTAACCTATTCGTTTCACGATGTAAACAAACCACTGCGAGTACGGAGCGGAGTACGAGAATATTATTTCGTTCGTACTCGACCAATCAGCGTTCGAGATTCTCTCGTACTCGCATAATGAGCTCGCTCGTACTCGCATAATTAGGTGTAGGGAAATATTTCAGTTTTATTCGCACAAAACGGTGAAAATAACGTCTAATACCATATTTTAACATGACAAACGTGGATCTTTTCTATGCCTACACGTGTGGGCAATGAAACTCTTTATTTTTTATCCAAGGGTCGCATAGCAGAATAGGTGAAAAAATGACTTTGAAAACGACACCGTTAGCCGACAAGCCAGCAACATTCCAGTCGACACGGCAAGCTGCTTTTTCATTGGCTGGCTCATTCGCCGACCGCTTTTGGTTGGGCGGTGTCCGCCATATTGAACGAACTCGAGCCCAGGACCGTATATAAGGAGCGAGTTTCTCTGCAGACGGCGTTTTTCGAACACTCGTTCATCAACAAAGAAAAAAAATTCAATATGTCTGGCCGAGGCAAGGGTGGTAAGGGACTCGGCAAAGGAGGCGCCAAGCGTCACAGGAAGGTGTTGCGTGATAACATCCAAGGTATCACCAAGCCAGCCATCCGTCGTCTTGCTCGCAGAGGTGGTGTCAAACGTATCTCTGGTCTGATCTACGAAGAAACCAGAGGTGTCCTCAAGGTGTTCCTTGAAAATGTCATCCGTGATGCCGTCACCTACACTGAGCACGCCAAGAGGAAGACCGTCACTGCTATGGATGTCGTCTATGCTCTGAAACGTCAAGGTCGCACCCTGTACGGCTTCGGCGGTTAAACTCAACCCAGGACCACCCATTTGTTCTACCCATCCGGCCCTTATTAGGGCCACCCATACGTTTCCGAATTAGCTCGAGTGGTTGTAACCCCTACACGAATGTTTTCCATACCTACCCCTTACTTACTGAGTTACTTCTTCCTCCTTATTACTTAGGTTTGATTGTACAATTATTTGGTTGTAGCCTACTTAGTTTATTTATTTAATTTGGGCAGAGTGGTCATCTTTCCTTTGGTTTTTAAGGGGTTTGTTTCCATGGGTGGGGAGGGTCGAGGTAGCCTACCGTGAAGGCACAAAAGAAACAAACAAAAAATATTTCGATATTACAAAAGTGTTCACAGGTATGTGGTGAACTTAGGAAAGAGTACAGGTGGTAAGAATAGGTGTCCAGTGGGGTAAAAACAAAAGACAAAAGATGAAAAAAAGTCTACAACACGTGGTGTTCCCAAGCGGTCACCCATCTAAGTACTAACCACGCCCGACGTTGCTTGACTGCGGTGATCGGACGAGAACCGGTATTTTCAACGTGGTATGGCCGTAGACATCGGTGTGAGAAAATTGGGGCTTATAAATATACTCAAACGAAATCAGCAGTTATTCGTCCTTTTCTGGCTACAATAATGATTTCACTGCTTTCCTCATATTATTTCAATAATAAAAAACGCCCTAAATCGCCACAAAAGCGAAACATTGTTTTAATATCGAATACTATGTGCCTTTTTTTCCCTCTACAGCCATTGGTCGCTATTTTTAACCTGAGGCGGTAACCACCGGTAGACTTCCCTGAGCTACTAATTTTCGAGCATCGCGCGTTGTAAAATACAAAATAAATACATTTTCCCCATTTTCCTTGACTAAAATCAGAAAACCAGGTGCCCCCTGCATCCGACCTGTCCTTTAACTATCGCTTTCATGTGAAATGATCTATCGGAAAGGCGATACTTTAACTTTTTTGGGTCTCCCGCTCACTCACTCCTTCCGAAACATTCTGCACGAATTCATTCAATTTTAATCCAACTCATCACATAGATCTAGATCTAGCCGCCTACAAGTCTACTAATTTAATGTTTGAGAAATAGTTCAATGCTTTTCATTTATTAATTATTCTTTTAACCTTTTCCCACGACAACTGGCACATTTATTTTCAGTCTATTAATATTCTGGCTTTATTTTAAAACACGCAACTAGGCGTCGATCTAGAATTCTAGATCTAACGCTCTAGCTTAACTAAAATAATATAAACAGGAGGGTGGATCTATTCAAAATACTGTTTCAAAAATTACAATAATAATTTCACGGTGAAAAAAAAAAGGCAGGCGATCCATGGTAAATTAAATGCTAATTAAGGATGTTGCTTAAAAGGTTAGGTTGGCCTGGGACGCCAGTATTTCTCTAGAGTCTAGATCTAGAATTTCTAGATTCTGTAGGAATGAGTAGCCTAGGTATTAATAATTGAATGCATTAGTAATTATTAGTAGCTAACATAAGATTTAGTTCAGTAAAAACTAATAGATCTAGATTTTAGGTCCAATGTTGGCTATCAGACTTGATGCTTGATTGTAATGATTATTAGGTTTGAGCAATTAATTTTTTTAAACATTTTTTTAATTATTAGTATTAGTGAGAAGTCATCATTAGTGGGAGTAAATTTACTTCTTTCCAGTCTGGTTCTGGGTTTCCTTGTAGCCTATATAATCTAGATCTAGTTGGTGATAATATTAATAAATATTGTTTCCCATTTTAAATACTCAGGCGGTTTGTTTGAAAGTCTGACCGCAGCTCCATATTCATTGACTGTCGAAGCACCGCATAAAATGAATTAGCTTATATCCAGGGCTGGCCTGGTCTGCCTGTTATTGTGACTGAATTGTCCTACAGACAAGACCTGAAGAAGCTCTCGTTAAGTAATAAGTGTACAGCTTGCTTTTAGCCTGGCGCGGGGATCTTTCACCGGCCACTTTAACATTCTGCGACAGGGCAGGCCTTTACTTTAAGCTTTAATCTTAGCTGGTTCCGCTTTAACACAGGGTATTCTTTTGTCTTTAAGTATACCGCTTTCTTTTATCAGCCTGTAAACCCTGTGTCGGCTACCGGTATCTCATCCGCCAGGGCAAAACAATTTCCAGTTTTTAAATTAAGCTGGTGTCATTTTTAAAACCAATGATTAGGATTTTGGCACAATGCTTATTTTTCTATATACACAAGATGAATTTCACATCATTTTCTGATTTCAGTTTAAGTTTGAAAGCATGTAAAATGTCAATTTGTCCTGCTATGTGATTTTTCTTCATTTATTTTTTGCTAACCCATGGCATCACATTATGAAGGCTCTACTAATATCTTTAGGCTGGGGCCAGTACCTTAACCGACTGTCGTCAAATGAAAAAACTGACAGAAGAGCGCAATTTAATACACACAACAGATATATATGTATCCGAACAAACAAATAAATATATTGGAACATATATACATACCTTTATATATACACACTGATATATACATATATATATATATTTACATAATAAATACATTATATATGAATATATCTATATATATAATTTATTTATTTATACATATATATATATATATATATATATATATATTTGTATTATATCCTTATATATTATGAATATATATATTAATTCTTATATGATATATATTTGTAAATATAAATTATATATATGTGTGTATATATATATCCTTCTGTTTGCTGGGGTAGAAAAAAAAAACTTATAATTATAATATTCTGAAGGATATTATTTTACTTGAGCGTCTTTCGTCTACACTCAAATATATATATTTGAATATACATTCAAATATATATTCAATGAATATACATTTAGACACACATGTAAATATATATATATATATATATATATATATATATATATATATATATATATATATATATATATATATATACACAAAACATGCATATATATACATACGTATATATAGACATATATACAATATTCGTCTATTCAATATTTTTACATTATATATATATATATATATATATATATATATATATATATATATATATATATATATATATATATATATATATATATTATATATATATATATATATATTTATATATATTAAAAAAAATATACATATATGAAATACTTTTTACACATATTTATTTATGTTTCTATAATATATGGAAGGATATTAATTTACTCAAGTGTCTGCCTTGGGTGTTTATATAAAAAGAGAAGGGTTGAACTAATGAGAGGAATAAAAAAAATCTTTATATTCAATCTTATTTATTTATTTTGTATATGTTATAGACTGGCATACATTTTTTTCTCTCTGGTTTATGTGAAAGGAGCTTGCAGGGATTCAAATTATTATTTTTTGCATTGAAATTCATTCTTTATTAATCACAGCTATGTTGCAGGCATATAAATACTTCCCTTTGGGCTCAAGTTGCTTTGAAAGAATCCTTGTCAGTATAGAACTAGTACCAGGACCATAAATGTATGCCCCAGGGCAAATGTTAAGAAAACCTCATCATTTTACAACTCCAACTGACCAAGGACTTAAGAAATGATGCTTCTGCGCAAACTTTCTCGTCAGCCGGTAAGAGATCAACCTCCTTTTGATTGTTTAAATTTTAATCTGTGCTGAAATCATTGTGCGGGCTGGCAAAGAAAACCATGAACTTCTTGAAAGCTGTGTACTTGAGCTCATGTTATTTTTTATTTTCTGTAATTTGAAAAAAAAAAAAGTATATATATGATAATAAAAAAAAAAGTTCAGAGTATTTAATTGTTGTTTTGTCTTGTTAAAGAGAATGTATGTTGTGCAGAAGTGTAACCAACTCATTTTCAAGCCAGGACTAGCAAAAGACAAAACAAAAAGAATCATATGATATGATGGTAGTAGGAAAAAAATAAATCAGTGAACAAATGGTGGCAGATGCATGCCTTAGCAATCTGACATGGTAGCTTTAATGAAAGAAAAACAAAAATAATAAAAACACCAAAAGCCACATTCACACAGTTATGTTCAACATATATAATGAAGACAGAAAAAAACCAACCCACCAGAATGGATGTATTGTAATGAAAATGGCAGTTAGCACTGGTGATAAGAATCAAAGTGTTGGCTAATAATTCCTATTACAACAGCCAGCCTTATAATCTGAATTAAAACTATTAAATCCCATTCATCCCTTGGATCTATGCCAAACAACACACAATAAATGATATGCATAGAGGTGTGCTGATGCCCTGTGTGAGATGCAGAATGAAATAGTGTTTTTTAAAAAAAGGAGCCACCCAGTAATAAGTATGTGGCCTTTTTATGTCTAGTTTAAAGGATAGAATTAGCATGAAATGTGTTAAGAGAATAGTGTGTGCAGTTGTTGGGATAGGCATATTACTATGCAGGCCTATGTATGTATGTATATCTATCTCTACTTATTAAAGAAAAGAATGACTAAACAAAAAACAACTGTAACATGGCAGCTACACAGAGTGGGTGGGTAGGTGGATAAGGGAGGGAAAACTCGTTCAATGTAAACCAAACCGAGCTAATTGGGAATGGGTGGAGGCCCTGAAAAGGGCCGAGTAGTAGAGCCACACAACAAGCAAGCCAGGTGGTTGTTTGCTGTTGTGTTTATTTGCTGGTGGTGTACTTGGTGACAGCCTTGGTGCCTTCACTGACGGCGTGTTTGGCCAGCTCACCGGGCAGGAGGAGACGGACAGCGGTCTGGATCTCCCTGGAGGTGATGGTGCTGCGCTTGTTGTAGTGGGCAAGACGGCTGGCTTCAGCTGAAATGCGCTCAAAGATGTCGTTGACGAAGGAGTTCATGATGGACATGGCCTTGGAGGAAATGCCAGTGTCAGGGTGCACCTGCTTCAAGACTTTGTAAATGTAGATGCTGTAGCTTTCCTTTCTCCTCCTCTTCTTTTTCTTGTCACCGGTGCGTACGGCTTTAGCCTTACCGGCCTTCTTGGCTCCCTTGGAAGAAACTTTAGGTGGCATGTTGTTTTCTTTTCAACGGCTTGAACAGAAATGAGGCGAACCCACCGCCGGCCGCCCTTTTATATGAAACGGCGAGGAAATTTGGAGAGTACGAGTACGAGTACGAACGCCAAGCCGCTACGCAGCCAATCAGAACGCTCGCTTGGTGACGAACGGATTTCCTCGCCGTTTCGTATAAAAGGGCCGATCTCGCCGTTAAGTCTTCATTCATAGCCTACAGCCGCAATCGCTGTGTCGCTATACTCTTCTCGCTCCTAACCAACTCACAATGTCCGGACGTGGTAAAGGCGGTAAAGTCAAGGGAAAGTCCAAGTCTCGCTCCTCCAGGGCAGGCCTTCAATTCCCAGTCGGACGTATTCATCGTCTGTTGAGGAAAGGAAACTATGCTGAGCGTGTCGGTGCTGGTGCCCCAGTCTACCTAGCCGCCGTCCTCGAGTATTTGGCCGCTGAAGTGCTCGAGTTGGCCGGCAACGCTGCCAGAGACAACAAGAAGACAAGAATCATTCCTCGTCACCTCCAGCTGGCCATCCGTAACGACGAAGAGTTGAACAAACTTTTGTCGGGTGTCACCATCGCCCAGGGTGGTGTCCTCCCCAACATCCAGGCCGTGCTTCTGCCCAAGAAGTCACAGAAGACACCCGGTGGCAAGAGCTAAACAGTGTCACCCTGCTGCCCACTGTCCACCTAGCCTACTACTGTCCTTTTCAGGACAACCAAAGTTTACCCAATTAGCTTTCGTTGTGTGTCAATGAACAAAAATCGAGTTTTCCAACCCTACCCTACCCTACTTGTTTCAAACTGTATTAATAACGCATCAATATGTCACTCACTAGCAGTATGAGATCATTATTATAGATGTATAATACTTACACTGGTTTACACGAGCAGAACAGGGAGGGGGGCGGTCATATTAATAGTAGTAACTGGACATATTTTAGGGGTATTCGCTCATAGATACAAATGTAAATAGAATCTTTTTTTCTTTAAATGTGCTCCGTTTAACCCTTGTCTACAAGAAATAAGGGTGGTCGTTATTTTAAAATTCTATTCTTTAACCCACCGCTAGTCTACCATTTTTATTTTATATCTTCTTGTTTTTAAAAACAAATATGTTTGATTACAATCCTTCCCCCTCATTTATTTACACACTATTATTACCGCCGATCGAGCGGGCGAATTGGGTAAGAATTGGGTCAGAATATCTACATAGGTCTATAGACTAGGTCTAGATCTAGATTGTTTCATGCAGTCTATGTTGGGTTCTTTTCTAATCACTCACACACATTCATAATTCATTGAAGAGGACAGAAGCAAACACACCGTTACCCATGACAAGCGGCACAACCAAGGATTTCATTTGAACGAAGAATATTTTGTGTTATCGGCCCTGTCTGCTATTAATAGATCGCTCGGCTGGATACCGAGCGATCTAAAAATAATCTGCTAGGTATGTCGACGCTGTCTCAACGTTGTGTGGCTGCTTCTGGCCAATCAGCGTTGTTAAACTCGTACTCGTCCAATGGGAGAGCTTCGTTGCGCTAAGGGTTTGGCGGACGGTTATAAAAGGACCAGCAGCGCTGGGCTGCCACATTTCTTAAACTGACTATCATCCAGTTGAGATACCGCCATGGCCAGAACAAAACAAACCGCCCGTAAATCCACCGGAGGCAAAGCCCCACGTAAACAGCTGGCCACCAAAGCCGCCAGAAAGTCAGCACCAGCCACCGGCGGTGTTAAGAAGCCCCATCGTTACAGGCCTGGAACCGTCGCCCTGAGAGAAATCCGTCGTTACCAGAAGAGCACTGAGCTGCTCATTCGCAAGCTGCCATTCCAGCGCCTGGTCAGAGAAATCGCCCAGGACTTCAAGACTGACCTTCGCTTCCAGAGCTCCGCTGTCATGGCCCTGCAGGAGGCTAGCGAGGCTTACCTCGTCGGTCTGTTTGAAGACACCAACCTGTGCGCCATCCACGCCAAGCGTGTCACCATCATGCCCAAGGACATCCAGCTAGCCAGACGTATCCGTGGTGAGCGTGCTTAAGAGGTTTCTTTTAAGCCCAAACCACCACCCCCTGTCCTCAACCAAGGTCCTTTTTAGGACCACCTGACAACGTTCAGATTAGCAGTGAAGGTCCCCCACCTCACGAGTTTCCACCCACCCACCCACTACACCCCCTGCCCATGTCTGCCACTCTACTACTACTACTACATCTATTAGTATTATTCTGGGGGATGCGGGAGATAGGTTCTATTCATTTATCTCTTTAATTCAACTCACACATCACATTGCTATTTGAATTCGTGTATGCATGCTGTTGATATTGTTTTATTTATCTCAAATGTGAAGAAAGGAGAGAATAAATTTTATATTTTTCTTTCACCCACCCACCCACCACCCTATCCATTGCTTTTTAAAATATATAAAAAAGAAAAACCCTTTAGGGTTAGAGCTAGATATCTAGATCTTAATCGGAGAGCAGAAATTATTCTTAACGACTACACGCCATAGATTATTTAATTATTAGAAGCCTAACTAACCTATTCGTTTCACGATGTAAACAAACCACTGCGAGTACGGAGCGGAGTACGAGAATATTATTTCGTTCGTACTCGACCAATCAGCGTTCGAGATTCTCTCGTACTCGCATAATGAGCTCGCTCGTACTCGCATAATTAGGTGTAGGGAAATATTTCAGTTTTATTCGCACAAAACGGTGAAAATAACGTCTAATACCATATTTTAACATGACAAACGTGGATCTTTTCTATGCCTACACGTGTGGGCAATGAAACTCTTTATTTTTTATCCAAGGGTCGCATAGCAGAATAGGTGAAAAAATGACTTTGAAAACGACACCGTTAGCCGACAAGCCAGCAACATTCCAGTCGACACGGCAAGCTGCTTTTTCATTGGCTGGCTCATTCGCCGACCGCTTTTGGTTGGGCGGTGTCCGCCATATTGAACGAACTCGAGCCCAGGACCGTATATAAGGAGCGAGTTTCTCTGCAGACGGCGTTTTTCGAACACTCGTTCATCAACAAAGAAAAAAAATTCAATATGTCTGGCCGAGGCAAGGGTGGTAAGGGACTCGGCAAAGGAGGCGCCAAGCGTCACAGGAAGGTGTTGCGTGATAACATCCAAGGTATCACCAAGCCAGCCATCCGTCGTCTTGCTCGCAGAGGTGGTGTCAAACGTATCTCTGGTCTGATCTACGAAGAAACCAGAGGTGTCCTCAAGGTGTTCCTTGAAAATGTCATCCGTGATGCCGTCACCTACACTGAGCACGCCAAGAGGAAGACCGTCACTGCTATGGATGTCGTCTATGCTCTGAAACGTCAAGGTCGCACCCTGTACGGCTTCGGCGGTTAAACTCAACCCAGGACCACCCATTTGTTCTACCCATCCGGCCCTTATTAGGGCCACCCATACGTTTCCGAATTAGCTCGAGTGGTTGTAACCCCTACACGAATGTTTTCCATACCTACCCCTTACTTACTGAGTTACTTCTTCCTCCTTATTACTTAGGTTTGATTGTACAATTATTTGGTTGTAGCCTACTTAGTTTATTTATTTAATTTGGGCAGAGTGGTCATCTTTCCTTTGGTTTTTAAGGGGTTTGTTTCCATGGGTGGGGAGGGTCGAGGTAGCCTACCGTGAAGGCACAAAAGAAACAAACAAAAAATATTTCGATATTACAAAAGTGTTCACAGGTATGTGGTGAACTTAGGAAAGAGTACAGGTGGTAAGAATAGGTGTCCAGTGGGGTAAAAACAAAAGACAAAAGATGAAAAAAAGTCTACAACACGTGGTGTTCCCAAGCGGTCACCCATCTAAGTACTAACCACGCCCGACGTTGCTTGACTGCGGTGATCGGACGAGAACCGGTATTTTCAACGTGGTATGGCCGTAGACATCGGTGTGAGAAAATTGGGGCTTATAAATATACTCAAACGAAATCAGCAGTTATTCGTCCTTTTCTGGCTACAATAATGATTTCACTGCTTTCCTCATATTATTTCAATAATAAAAAACGCCCTAAATCGCCACAAAAGCGAAACATTGTTTTAATATCGAATACTATGTGCCTTTTTTTCCCTCTACAGCCATTGGTCGCTATTTTTAACCTGAGGCGGTAACCACCGGTAGACTTCCCTGAGCTACTAATTTTCGAGCATCGCGCGTTGTAAAATACAAAATAAATACATTTTCCCCATTTTCCTTGACTAAAATCAGAAAACCAGGTGCCCCCTGCATCCGACCTGTCCTTTAACTATCGCTTTCATGTGAAATGATCTATCGGAAAGGCGATACTTTAACTTTTTTGGGTCTCCCGCTCACTCACTCCTTCCGAAACATTCTGCACGAATTCATTCAATTTTAATCCAACTCATCACATAGATCTAGATCTAGCCGCCTACAAGTCTACTAATTTAATGTTTGAGAAATAGTTCAATGCTTTTCATTTATTAATTATTCTTTTAACCTTTTCCCACGACAACTGGCACATTTATTTTCAGTCTATTAATATTCTGGCTTTATTTTAAAACACGCAACTAGGCGTCGATCTAGAATTCTAGATCTAACGCTCTAGCTTAACTAAAATAATATAAACAGGAGGGTGGATCTATTCAAAATACTGTTTCAAAAATTACAATAATAATTTCACGGTGAAAAAAAAAAGGCAGGCGATCCATGGTAAATTAAATGCTAATTAAGGATGTTGCTTAAAAGGTTAGGTTGGCCTGGGACGCCAGTATTTCTCTAGAGTCTAGATCTAGAATTTCTAGATTCTGTAGGAATGAGTAGCCTAGGTATTAATAATTGAATGCATTAGTAATTATTAGTAGCTAACATAAGATTTAGTTCAGTAAAAACTAATAGATCTAGATTTTAGGTCCAATGTTGGCTATCAGACTTGATGCTTGATTGTAATGATTATTAGGTTTGAGCAATTAATTTTTTTAAACATTTTTTTAATTATTAGTATTAGTGAGAAGTCATCATTAGTGGGAGTAAATTTACTTCTTTCCAGTCTGGTTCTGGGTTTCCTTGTAGCCTATATAATCTAGATCTAGTTGGTGATAATATTAATAAATATTGTTTCCCATTTTAAATACTCAGGCGGTTTGTTTGAAAGTCTGACCGCAGCTCCATATTCATTGACTGTCGAAGCACCGCATAAAATGAATTAGCTTATATCCAGGGCTGGCCTGGTCTGCCTGTTATTGTGACTGAATTGTCCTACAGACAAGACCTGAAGAAGCTCTCGTTAAGTAATAAGTGTACAGCTTGCTTTTAGCCTGGCGCGGGGATCTTTCACCGGCCACTTTAACATTCTGCGACAGGGCAGGCCTTTACTTTAAGCTTTAATCTTAGCTGGTTCCGCTTTAACACAGGGTATTCTTTTGTCTTTAAGTATACCGCTTTCTTTTATCAGCCTGTAAACCCTGTGTCGGCTACCGGTATCTCATCCGCCAGGGCAAAACAATTTCCAGTTTTTAAATTAAGCTGGTGTCATTTTTAAAACCAATGATTAGGATTTTGGCACAATGCTTATTTTTCTATATACACAAGATGAATTTCACATCATTTTCTGATTTCAGTTTAAGTTTGAAAGCATGTAAAATGTCAATTTGTCCTGCTATGTGATTTTTCTTCATTTATTTTTTGCTAACCCATGGCATCACATTATGAAGGCTCTACTAATATCTTTAGGCTGGGGCCAGTACCTTAACCGACTGTCGTCAAATGAAAAAACTGACAGAAGAGCGCAATTTAATACACACAACAGATATATATGTATCCGAACAAACAAATAAATATATTGGAACATATATACATACCTTTATATATACACACTGATATATACATATATATATATATTTACATAATAAATACATTATATATGAATATATCTATATATATAATTTATTTATTTATACATATATATATATATATATATATATATATTTGTATTATATCCTTATATATTATGAATATATATATTAATTCTTATATGATATATATTTGTAAATATAAATTATATATATGTGTGTATATATATATCCTTCTGTTTGCTGGGGTAGAAAAAAAAAACTTATAATTATAATATTCTGAAGGATATTATTTTACTTGAGCGTCTTTCGTCTACACTCAAATATATATATTTGAATATACATTCAAATATATATTCAATGAATATACATTTAGACACACATGTAAATATATATATATATATATATATATATATATATATATATATATATATATATATATATATATATATATACACAAAACATGCATATATATACATACGTATATATAGACATATATACAATATTCGTCTATTCAATATTTTTACATTATATATATATATATATATATATATATATATATATATATATATATATATATATATATATATATATATATATATATATTATATATATATATATATATATTTATATATATTAAAAAAAATATACATATATGAAATACTTTTTACACATATTTATTTATGTTTCTATAATATATGGAAGGATATTAATTTACTCAAGTGTCTGCCTTGGGTGTTTATATAAAAAGAGAAGGGTTGAACTAATGAGAGGAATAAAAAAAATCTTTATATTCAATCTTATTTATTTATTTTGTATATGTTATAGACTGGCATACATTTTTTTCTCTCTGGTTTATGTGAAAGGAGCTTGCAGGGATTCAAATTATTATTTTTTGCATTGAAATTCATTCTTTATTAATCACAGCTATGTTGCAGGCAT
>NW_026734172.1:2500-5000 GCF_028476545.2 Physella acuta
TATCGAGCCACCAATACTGCTTGGTTGCGTTAGCACTGCGCGTCGCCGCTGGCTTCACGCTACGGACACGTACTTTTACCTTCACTGGCGCGACCTGCGCGCCGAGCCCGCATTTTACCGGGAAGCTAGTCGGGAGACTGAGCCACGCACGGTCAGATCGGGCACATGTCGCTGGCTGCGAGGGAGCGCGGATCCTAGCGTCACATAGAGGCTTCACCGACACTCACCTCCACAATAGTAGATACAGACCGTTTTAACCGCCGTATTTCTGCCCATACCTCTAGTGTTAAACCGAAAAATCGGGTACATAGTCTCGGGGAGGACCGGGGTGCCGCCCCATGAGGGGAGCCCGCACGGAGGGCGCCGGGGGTGCCGCGACCCGGGGGGCGGCGCGGGGGTGTCGGGGCGCATCTACGGGGCTCACTCGCGCGGGCGCCACACTTCCGGGGGGCGCCCCAGGTGGGGTGCCAACTTTGGCGCCCCCGACTAAGGGGCCGCCCCCACTGCGGTTACACGCTTTACGACCACCCACCCGCGTTCCCCACCCCAGGGGGCATGCGAATCACCCGCCAGGGGCGTTCTGGGACCGAGGGCGCCGCTCCGGCACAAGGGGGAGCCAAAACGCCCCGAGTTCCCCCGCGGCCACCTCGACACCTGGGCGGGCGGCGAGGGGTGTCCTGCGATCGGGGTGGGGAGCTCTACCAGAATCACCCGCCAAACTTCACCGGGGGCGTCTCCCGGCGCCCCTGCGCTCGGGTGACGAACAGCGCCCCGGGCTATCCCGGGCGCCCTATGGCGTCCACCTTCGA
The DNA here is from genome assembly GCF_028476545.2 of Physella acuta. Lineage (NCBI taxonomy): Eukaryota > Metazoa > Mollusca > Gastropoda > Physidae > Physella > Physella acuta. The sequence goes on from NW_026734172.1 coordinate 3,310, forward strand.
TCGGAAGGGTGATCTCGACTCGGGCTGAGGCGGGCCACAACAATCCGCGGTCACATCGGAGCCGTCCAGGCTAACGAGGCCCCGGCTCACGGGTAACCCATGGGGCTGGACCGGGAGTCCGCCGTTAAAGAAGAAAGAAATGTAGTGCAAACCAGAACCAGTTTTTTTTATTTATTTTATAACTCGACTAATAATCGTCACAAAATTATAAACTTGGTACCTACGGATAGCCCTGGGCCCAACCTAATACAGGATGTCCATAACTATGCGCTAATTAAATAATTAATGGGTATTAAGGTCGGTCTTAGTAAATTGCTATATAAAGTCTAAGACCAGAACCAGTATTTTAAATTTATTTTATAACTCGGCTCCTAATTGTCACAAAATTTAAAAATTGGTACCTATGGATAGCCCTCGGCCCTACCTAATACACCGTGTCCATAACAATGTGGTAATTAAATATTTACTGGGCGTTAGGGTCGGTCTTAGTAAATTGCTATATAAAGTCTATATAAAATTTTACGAATTTAAAAAAAAAATTCCTACCGTCAAAAATAGCGACGCCTAGACCACCACACCTGTTCTGACGTTAAATCCTACTTGCACACACGTGTGGGAATAGATTAGATATCATCTAGAGATAGAATTCCTAATTATTTAATTAAAATAGAGACTCTAGATTTAATAGTTGTGTCATAGTTACATTAAGTCGAATTAGCGAAGCGGAGGCGGGAACTAGATTCTAGATCTAACACTTCGATTGCGATGAAAAAAAAATAGCTTTATTTTAAGGCCGACAAGGCAAATACGGTTTAATTAATATTAAAGAAATAAGTCCGAACACCTACCTTAAGCGAATCATCTACACAACACATGACTAGAAATAATACACGTCCACACGAAGAGCGATTGAAACGGTGACTGCAACGGTGAAAACTTGTACGACGGAAACATGGCGCCTAGGTTATGCCTACTTCCGGTCTGATGAAAATTTTTAATTCATTTTAAATTTTGCGCTCTATTTCGTCCGCGCTTGTCCACTTAAACTCTACAGAAAAGATAGTCTATATAAAAATAATTCCTAGAAGACAATTTTATGAGAGATCACCCACATTTATTTACCCTGCCTGTCTACCTTAGGGTTAGAGTTTGAATTTTTCTAGATTCAAGCCAAATATGCCGTGTCGATTAAACGACGACGTACATAACAGAGCGAAGACAATGAATGGTTCCTTAATTAACTATAATTACGGTCCTAATACAACTACAATTCACCATAGTACTAATATGTATGTGTATTGTTGTTTTGGGAGTTCTGTCATTACATTTTAAATTATAAAAAAAACGGGTTTACGATACACTTCATTACGCCGCCGATCGTGGTTTTAGATTTAAATTTGGTCGGATTCGGTTTATTATTAATTTATATAATACTTTATACATACTTTAATTCATTAAATACATTTATCTATGTATTTATTTCATTAGTTAAGTATTTGTTTAACTAAAAATTATCAATTTAAGGCATAACAATTACAGAAAACGATTGTATTTGAGATAAGTCTTATCGAACCATTTAGTAGCTGGGTCGGTTTATTATTAATTTATCTAATACTTTATACATACTTTCACTCATTAATTACATGTATATATGCATTCATTAAATCATTTAAGTATTTATTTCATCAAAA
>NW_026734172.1:25000-28728 GCF_028476545.2 Physella acuta
GCGGCGAGGGGTGTCCTGCGATCGGGGTGGGGAGCTCTACCAGAATCACCCGCCAAACTTCACCGGGGGCGTCTCCCGGCGCCCCTGCGCTCGGGTGACGAACAGCGCCCCGGGCTATCCCGGGCGCCCTATGGCGTCCACCTTCGATCGGAAGGGTGATCTCGACTCGGGCTGAGGCGGGCCACAACAATCCGCGGTCACATCGGAGCCGTCCAGGCTAACGAGGCCCCGGCTCACGGGTAACCCATGGGGCTGGACCGGGAGTCCGCCGTTAAAGAAGAAAGAAATGTAGTGCAAACCAGAACCAGTTTTTTTTATTTATTTTATAACTCGACTAATAATCGTCACAAAATTATAAACTTGGTACCTACGGATAGCCCTGGGCCCAACCTAATACAGGATGTCCATAACTATGCGCTAATTAAATAATTAATGGGTATTAAGGTCGGTCTTAGTAAATTGCTATATAAAGTCTAAGACCAGAACCAGTATTTTAAATTTATTTTATAACTCGGCTCCTAATTGTCACAAAATTTAAAAATTGGTACCTATGGATAGCCCTCGGCCCTACCTAATACACCGTGTCCATAACAATGTGGTAATTAAATATTTACTGGGCGTTAGGGTCGGTCTTAGTAAATTGCTATATAAAGTCTATATAAAATTTTACGAATTTAAAAAAAAAATTCCTACCGTCAAAAATAGCGACGCCTAGACCACCACACCTGTTCTGACGTTAAATCCTACTTGCACACACGTGTGGGAATAGATTAGATATCATCTAGAGATAGAATTCCTAATTATTTAATTAAAATAGAGACTCTAGATTTAATAGTTGTGTCATAGTTACATTAAGTCGAATTAGCGAAGCGGAGGCGGGAACTAGATTCTAGATCTAACACTTCGATTGCGATGAAAAAAAAATAGCTTTATTTTAAGGCCGACAAGGCAAATACGGTTTAATTAATATTAAAGAAATAAGTCCGAACACCTACCTTAAGCGAATCATCTACACAACACATGACTAGAAATAATACACGTCCACACGAAGAGCGATTGAAACGGTGACTGCAACGGTGAAAACTTGTACGACGGAAACATGGCGCCTAGGTTATGCCTACTTCCGGTCTGATGAAAATTTTTAATTCATTTTAAATTTTGCGCTCTATTTCGTCCGCGCTTGTCCACTTAAACTCTACAGAAAAGATAGTCTATATAAAAATAATTCCTAGAAGACAATTTTATGAGAGATCACCCACATTTATTTACCCTGCCTGTCTACCTTAGGGTTAGAGTTTGAATTTTTCTAGATTCAAGCCAAATATGCCGTGTCGATTAAACGACGACGTACATAACAGAGCGAAGACAATGAATGGTTCCTTAATTAACTATAATTACGGTCCTAATACAACTACAATTCACCATAGTACTAATATGTATGTGTATTGTTGTTTTGGGAGTTCTGTCATTACATTTTAAATTATAAAAAAAACGGGTTTACGATACACTTCATTACGCCGCCGATCGTGGTTTTAGATTTAAATTTGGTCGGATTCGGTTTATTATTAATTTATATAATACTTTATACATACTTTAATTCATTAAATACATTTATCTATGTATTTATTTCATTAGTTAAGTATTTGTTTAACTAAAAATTATCAATTTAAGGCATAACAATTACAGAAAAACGATTGTATTTGAGATAAGTCTTATCGAACCATTTAGTAGCTGGGTCGGTTTATTATTAATTTATCTAATACTTTATACATACTTTCACTCATTAATTACATGTATATATGCATTCATTAAATCATTTAAGTATTTATTTCATCAAAAAGTATCGATTGAAGGCATAACACTGATAGAAAACGATTGTATTTGAGATAAGTCTTATCGAACCATTTAGTAGCTGGTTCGCGGGTCGGTTTTATTCCTTAACTCTAGATTTAAGTCTATCGTGTTTAATTTCAATTTAATTTATCACAACTTTTAGATTTTGTACTAGATTAAGCTACATTGAAGCTTATTTTTCACTATTTAATCAATAGAGGATATTATATAATATTTTTAAGTCTAATATTACGCAGCCGTTTGTTAAATCTAGTTTTACAACGACGACTCGCGCGATTTCGGTTTGGTTTTAAAACTTAAGTTCATTGATTCTTAAAATATATATTCCAGTTAGAATAGAACTGAATACGTACCACATGATGTATACACACGTTTGGGGTTATTTATTTATTTTAAATTTAGTTTATTATGACCGATCGTAATTAACTTTGGCGATACCGGGCTGATATGTCTTATCGACCGGAAAACTACTGTCCCTTCGGTCGACTAGTTTGGTCTTAGACGGCATTACCGAGGTTTGAAAACTCTTACACCGTGTTTTTATTTTCACATAGATCCTATATTTTGATACCAGTCATTCGTTTAAGTTTAAATTAGAAAACGTGAAATGTAGTTTATTGGAAAACACTAATGTTTTTAATTTTGTACAAAATAAATTTTTATTCGTTTCAGGTAAACGGCGGGATGAGAAAAATCTGCTTTCTACAACACATACATTGGTTAAGAATATAAAGTGAAATATAGTTGTACAAACACCGTCTCTACTTAGCAGCTTAGCCTCTACGGCAATGCCGCGTCTTTACACTGGGCGAGCTTTGAGACTGGAAAACTCTCGATCACTCTACGCGGGAATGCCGCTAAGTCGAGGCGGTCTGATCGGCAACCCATCAAACTTCAGCTCATCTATTTTTTTTTTATTTTTCACAATTTTTTTAAAATTCGGGTAAACGGCGGGATGAACTCAACCAAATTTTTCAATTGGGTTTTTAATATCCACGTACATTCAGCGCAAAGTGAAATGTAGTTTTAATGTATTTAAACATAGAACAACCACCGTCATTCGCCAGCTCTGTTAGACTAACGACTCGCCGCTTCGCATCCTCGGTGGAACGGGCGACCTCTCGATCACTTGCGGCCACAGTACGGCAATGCCGCAAAATAAAGTCGGTTTGATCGGTGAACTGCCACTCGCACGATGAAACTTTGAGACATTTTTTTTCGGACTTTGAAAATTTTCAAAGTCCGACCGAATGACGAAAAGTGAAATGTAGTGCAAAACTTTGAATAAAAAAAAAAAGAAACAGGCGCATGAGACGACACGTCGTCCCATGCCATTGCCTGTCTCTCTTCGATGGACGACGGCGACGCAGCGCTTTTCCAGTCACTCAGTGGTGGGTCACCGGGCGAATTGAGTACCCACTGCCAAAAGTAAGCCTTGTCCCGAATGTGTTGATAGCCCGAGGCGGGATTCGAACCCGCATCACTGAGAGGGAAAAGACGCGGCATCGCCACATCGCCATCGTGCGAGGAGTTGAGATGCCTTCGACTTGCTGCAGAAAGCAGCAACGGAGATGGTCGCCCGTCTAGTGCGGACAAATCTCCTGGTCAAAGGCTGAGTCCTCAACAGATCGCAGTGAGGTGGCTGCTCTACTGATTACGACACCCCGACCGAGAACTAAGTCGTCTACAAATGATTTAACACCTCCACGCCGCATGGGATGAATATCGTTAAGGCCCCCCGCGGCGCTGATCGGCCGGGGCGGTAGAGACCTCGTGCTGCGGCTCGACCGGGACCGAGACGGCGCCACCGGCAGAACCAGCGGCGCCGCGCTTCGGCCATATCGTTGCCTCCCGACGAGGGGGTGCGAAAGATA
>NW_026734173.1:0-2500 GCF_028476545.2 Physella acuta
TCATACGAAATTTTTTATCGTAAATATAAAAATAGCCCCACTAAACATAATACAATTTCAATATAAGAGTATTGACATAGATTACTATTATTATTTTATTGTTGTCAATATTTAGCCAATTTGTGTGCTGCCTCAATGTCGCAACACCTTTGTTTATATATAGTATTTGACCATCCTAACTGAAACCAGTGTTTCTTCCAGACTTGAAATTTTCGGGGGGGGGGGGGTAGATTTTCTTCGGGGGGGGGGGGGGCGGACACTGTTAAAAGTATATGTTTTCTATATAAATTATATAAATTTCATTTCGTTCGGGGGGGGGGGGGGCGGTAAATTCCCCCCCCCCCCCTCCCCACCCCTCTCCCCCCCTCGAAGAGACGTCTGGAAGAAACTCTGACTGAAACGGTATTTAATTTAGCGCATTTGAGAAACCAATAATAATGTAAGGCATCGCTTCCATGTACATGAAATTGCTGTTAAGTTGAAAAAAAAAACTGACGTAAAGGATCTTAAAAATATTTTATGGATTTTCGTCGACGTTAACGAAACAGTAGGCTACTCAAGTTTTCATGGTTAAAACCTTACAGACATACACGCAGACACACATAAAATAAGGAAAAACTTTTTCAAAACATCGATTTCGATCCCTCTAACGAATTCATACTTTTCGTATAAGCCAACTCAGTATACGATAAATTAATTACATATTTGATGATCTTCCGAATTTTATAATTTTTGTTATCTTTTTTTTTACTTTACACATATATTCTGAATAGTGAGTCCTTACTTTCTCCGGTCTTTCTTCGCACTGAACACAGATCCATCTTCCCTCGTAATATGAAGCCCTACACAGTCGAACTTTGCTTCCAGGTATGGTGGGTCCTAATTTAGAGATGAAAAGATATTGCTGTTGAGTCAACCATAAACTTAGACTACATACACAGATCTTGTAAAGCATAGGGTTAGATATCAGAACGCTTTAATAAACTTATTTGAAATTTCTCTTCCGAAAACTGAAGAGACAAATGAAGTGATAGGATGGTCAGAAAAACGACAAGCTTTTTTTTTTTTCTTTCCCTAAATTTAGCCAGGTACACATCAGAGCTGAGTGGATGCAGGGACGACCTTGGAATTTGAACTCGAGACTTTCGGACTGGAAGTCTTACGCTCTATCCTCTAACCACGCCGTCACATCCGACATGGGGAGGGGGGGGGGGGAGGGATGCGGGGTTAAGTCTTAAAATTGGCTTTTTGGGTCAGTGGGTAATGTCGCCTAAATAGCATTGGGTAATTAGTCTAAGGGTGGGATTATGAAACTGTTAAATCTAGGGTTGCCAGGTGTCCAGTTTTGAACTGGACAGTCCAGTATTTGAGCAGACTGTCCAGGATAAAATAAATATAAATACTGGACACGTATATGAATAATACTCTGTTACCCCCCTTCTTCTGCTTTGCGGCACACCTGAGAAGGGAAGGATGGAAAGGTGTCCAGTATTTTCGGAAAAGGTATCTGGCAACCCTAGTTAAATCCTGTATAATGTGAAACCAGGGGTGTAGCGAGGGGGGGGGGGTGCGGAGCGCACCGGGTGACACCATTTAGGGGGGTGACACCAATGCAAAAAATAGGAAAATATATAGAGAAAAACTCGAGGGGGGGGGGGTGCAAATCGAAAGTTTGAGGGGGGGGTGCAAATCGAAAACTCGAGGGGGGGCGGGGTGCAAATCGAAAGTTTGATGGGGGGTGCAAATCGAAAATTTGAAAGTTTGTCCCTGGGAAGGGGTCTCTATGCCTCTGGGGGGGGGGGGGGGTGACACCATTAAGTGCCGCACCGGGTGACACCCGACCTCGCTACGCCACTGTGTGAAACGTATCATCAAGCTTTTTTGTCCATGTTCCATAAAAGTAATTAATCCTTCACTATGTAGGTCTGAATAATGAGCAGCAAGAAAGGATGGAAGACATTAAAAGTGGTATCGACATGGCAAGATTTGCCTTCAGCTCACTATACCCGACTTGGATTTTTACATCTCTGTCACTCAGAGGCGTAGCGAGGGGGGGGGGTACATATGTCCCAGTGCGCCGACCCTAGGGGGCGCCAAAATGGGTTGGAAAAAAAATTAAAAGCTTATTTTAGCTGCACTTTTGCATTATAAATATAAAACATATATTGGGGGGGGGGGGGCGCCCAAATTAAAAGTTTGTCCCCGGGCGCCGGGAAGGGTCGCTACGCCTCTGCTGTCACTCCAAGAAGCTTCAAAACAAATGTTCGGGCAATATAGCTCTATGGCTTGCAGACATGGAGGATTACCCAGGAAAACACAGCCAGCTACATTTGTTAACAAACAAATGTTTACGACAGATTTGTAAGATAAGAAGGCCTGAGAAATTTTCATATAAAAGACCTGTGGCAAACCACAAAGCAATACAAAAATTGTCAAGGATAAGAAAGTCTGTAAATGGGGATGGATTGGGCATGATCGTGGAAGGGAAGTGGGCGAAATT
>NW_026734173.1:5000-18568 GCF_028476545.2 Physella acuta
TTATTTAATTTGCTACGAATTTCAGGCGATAATTTACATTAATAAGTTATTGAATTAAACTGAAACTGTTTACCTCACGATTTACGTATGCCCCTTTAGTTGCAACAGGTGTTATGTTACTCCAGAAGTTCGGAAGGTCAACAACGGTGTTATTGGCCAAGGTAAGAGTAGCGTGCTTGTAATTTCCGCTCAGCATTTCGATGAGGTTAGAAAACATCAGTTGATTAGCGTCCGTAGTCTGAACATGATCACATTTAGCTTGTTGGCCTAAAATAAAAATTTGGTGCGTAAAAAGAAACTAAAGATAACTAGTTTTTATAAGAATATATATATATATATATATATATATATATATATATATATATATATATATATATATATATATATATATATATATATATATATATATATATATATATATATATATATTCTTAAACTTTTATTGGTTAGATTTTGGTTAAAATTTCTAACGCGTTAGACATGTTAAGCAACTCAAACATATCCTTGACAAAACAGACTTACTCGCAATGGCAAAGAAAAGTGTCACAAAAAAGATAGACTTCATGTTGACTTGAGGAAGCTCTGGTAAGCACAGTCTAAATAAAAGAAAAAATGTATAACTAAATGAGTATTTGTCAACAAGGACAACTCTAAAATATAAAAATAATATAGAGATACTTAGAGGCGTTAATCCCGCCATCATAATACGACTAAGAGGAGTGTCGAGGTTAGGAGTGATGATCGCACCGAGTGATTTTCTTCTTATTTCTTAATTTTTAGTGAGGGATCGAACGTTATCTGCCAGAGAGTTGAACACGACACTTTTTCGGCCTTTGTTCAACCAAGAACAAACTACAAGGCAACAGTTGTTTGATTTTGGAGTTGTCTCTCCAGCTAACGAGCCTCATCTGCCCGAGTGTTCGAACTCGAGACTTTTTGGTTTAGCAAGCATGAGCTTTACCGACTCGACTACGCCGGCCAGTTCTATGAATGATTAGTTAAAGTAAAATACTCTTTTAAGTTAAACTGACCATTATTACAAGAGGGTGGGGGTGACAACATGACGTAAACGTGCTAACTATAGAGAAAACAATGCTAGATCCAACTGTATTATTAACGAACTATTGATAATCATCGTTTCTACTAAGTCTGCGTGATTAAAGCTTATACACATACATGTACGCGTATGCGGCATATACTTAAATTGTAGGCCGACACTAATACACATACACACGCGCGCACACACGAACACACACGAACACACACACACACACACACATATATATATATATATATATAAATAAATAAATAAATAAATATATATATATATATATATATATATATATATATATATATATATATAAGTAAAAAGGCCTACTTTGTTTCTTATTGGGGGGGGGATGACACCAAGTGCCGACCGGGTGACACTTGACCTAGCGACGCCATTGACTTTACTTCATTGGTTTATTTGTGTAGCTGAACGTCCCGAGATCCCCAGGGCTATCCTAGCACCCGGGGCTCGCGTATTAGACTACCTTCACAGGGGGATAAGTGTACTGCTTGAATCATCAGTCTCGCTGCATTAGGGACCTCCGCCGGGGTGGGGGGGGAATGGGCTTTAATTTTTTATTTTCATAGTTTCGCCATCTTGATAGTGGTTTTGTGAATAGCAAACTGATCTACTAGAGTAGTGATGTTATACAGTGTAAAAAAAAAAAACATACACATGAGCTGTAGTGTGAAAGATAGGCAAACGTTCAAACGACTTCCATGACTTATTTCCTCTTTTAAATAGTTATATAGGGGTGCTCATAAGCTCCTTTTAATAGATTTGTACAAAACAAAATCAAAAGCAATTACTTCTCTTAATTATTTTTTTTAAAGTACTTACTGAAGAATGACATTGTATAATAAACCGGGAGTGATCTCCCCTAAACTTTCTCGAATATTCTTATATAAAACAACAGGGGATGGGAACTCGGGATATAGTTATGATTTTTAATCCATTTTCAATACTTAAACTTTTTAAAATAAAATAGAATCTCATAGAAAAAAGTATTGCACACCAAGCGAACTCCGAATAAAGATATTCATAATGGTGCGCAATATTATTAGTACTTTATAAATTTAGATGCGATTTTGAGAAATCGGAAATAGCGTAAATTAGTACTTCCCGTCAACGGAAATTACTCAAAATTTGACAGAACGAAGAAAATTAGATTTTTTACTTACATGTGAAATTTCATTTATCTATCTGAAATAGTACTCAAGTTATAGGCTTTTGAAAAATTCAAAGTAGAAAAAGTACCACTTCCGGTTATCGGAATTCGCTCAAAAGTTGATACGGATCTACGATTTTGATAAAATACTTATATATGAAATTTCACCAGCCTAGCTGTAACGGTACTCAAGTTATCGTGTTTACACACACAGACACACAGACACACACACACACACAGACACACACACACAGACATACGGACAAGATTGCAAAATTATGTTTTTCCGTATCAGTGAGGTGTAAAACGTCGAGATTTGTAAAAATCTCGATTTTTTTTGTGTGCACGATTACAATATATATACGAGAAAGTAAAAAGGAAATGTATTTAAAATTAATAACATAAATACAAAAATAAAATAAACCGGGAGTGATCTCCCCTAAACTTTCTCGAATATTCTTATATAAAATAACAGGGGATGGAAACTCGGGCTATAGAAATGATTTTTAATCCATTTTAAATACTTAAAGTTTTAAAAATAGAATAAAATCTCGTAGACAAATTAATTGCACACCAAGTGAACGCAAATAAAAAAAGCGCATAATAGTGCGCAATATTATTAGTACTTTTAAAATTTACATTAGTTTTTTGAGAAATCGGAAGTAGCGTAAATTACTACTTCCAGTCAACGGAAATTACTCAAAATTTAACAGAAGGTAGAGAATTAGATCTTTTACTTACATGTGAAATTTCATTTATCTATCTGAAATAGTACTCAAGTTATAGGCTTTTAAAAAATTCAAAGTAGGAAAAGTACCACTTCCGGTTATCGGAAATCGCTCAAAAGTTGATACGGATCTACGATTTTGATAAAATACTTATATATGAAATTTCGTCAACCTAGCTGTAACGGTACTCAAGTTATCGTGTTTACACACGGACAGACACACACACAGACACACACACACAGACATACGGACAAGATTGCAAAATTATGTTTTTCCGTATCAGTGAGGTGTAAAACGTCGAGATTTGTAAAAATCTCGATTTTTTTTTTTGCACGATTACAATACTTTCTCTATACTACGTATATACGAGAAAGTAAAAACTAAAAATAAATATAGCACGAGACACCATTACTTATACAAAGCTTTCATGTTTCATATTCTTTTGACAAAATAAATGTAGGAGGTCATATAACAGAGATAATATAAAACAGATGTTCAAAACAGACTAATCTACCGCCCCCCCCCCTTCCTTGAACGAAATGGAATTTATATAGAATATATATATATATATATATATATATATATATATATATATATATATATATATATATATATATATATATATATATATATATATATACTTTTAACAGTGTCCACCCCCCCTCTCGAAATTTTCAAATGCCACCCCCCCCCCCCACCGAGAAAAAAAAGTTTGGAAGAAACACTGGTTATTACAATTTGAAGTTCTGCCTATCTTTTACACTAAAGCTTGTGTAGTGGTTTTTTAATATTTGCCTGAAGAACTTGTGATAGTGACTGTAGAAAGAATAAATATAATCGTACCGCTGCTACAGAATTTTATTTTACAAAACAAGCATCCACCCCCTGCCCCTCACTTTACTTTATCGGGCAGTGTGGTAGCCCAGAAAATTACAAAGGAAGAAGAAACTTATATTGTACATTGCCCAGGTCTTGGATTATATAGAACGAGCTGACCCGTATCACACGCCGCTATTTAGTTTTATTTTCTACTTTTCAGTAATTCATAATTTGTGAATTCGACAGTACCAATATATATTTGCTTTGAAACACTAGAACCATCCTTTCCCCCAACCCCACCCCCCCCCGGTGAAAGCAGCCTCCTCATAGTTACCTCCCCTAAGTTTAAAATCGTTTCATACTATATTATCTGCCCCTAATAAGCGTCACTAAACCCGGCTCTACGATTGTAAACATTTAACGTGAACCACAGCTCACCAGAACATGTGGCCTAGAGAGGAAGAGAGGGGACTGTTAGGCGCCAGAGGCGTAGCGATGGGTGGGCAGGGGGTACATATGTCCCCGACCTTAGGGAGCGCCAAAATGGGTTGTAAAAACAAATTCAAATGTCATTTAAGCTGCATTTTTGCAAATCGAAAGTTTGAGGGGGGGGGGGTGCAAATCGAAAGTTTGAGGGGTGAAAGATTGAAAGTTTGTCCCCGGGTGCTGGGAAGGGTCGCTACGCCTCTGCTTGACACGCTTACAGCTTGGTGTTTTCTAACGTCTCCAAGAAGAGAATTATATATAGAAATGACATACAAGTTACAAGGTAATGTGTTGTCTAATCACTAACCAGCTATCGCTTGTGTTTTAGGTTAAAATAACAAGCTCAATGATTTCTGCGATAAAAAGGGATATATTACGCTTAGACTTACGGCGTACAAACTCTTGATCAATGTGTTCAGGTGTTTGGTATGTCCAATCTACTGTATAGACGTCTCAGAGAACAGTTGCAAACTCCCGTTATAGGCGTGTATTATGAATTATATAACACAACAATACCACGCCCCTAATTCAGTGGATAGAGATAGTTGAGGCTCCTCGGTTATCCAATACTTTTAGTTTACTTTGAATCCACTTGGACGAATCGGCTAACAGTTTCTGTTGCCACGCCCTCTCTTTCGTTTGTCCCAACCCCTCACCGAAGGAAATATTATAGATTATAAATGTCTGTGGCGATTGTAACACACACACGCACACACACACACACACACACACACACACACACACACACACATATATATATATATATATATATATATATATATATATATATATATATATATATATATATATATATAATATATATATATATATATATATATATATATATATATATATATATATATATATATATATATATATATATATATATATATCTTACAGCTCCCTAGAAACATGTTCATGTGAGTGGGTTATCCCCCCCCCCCCCCTCAACGACTGGACGAGACTGCGTTATTGTGTAGAGCAGGGGTCTCCAAACTTTTCAGCCCGAGGACACATTAACTATCAAATTTCGGTTAGGGGGCCAGTTTCTTTCAGGCATGTCTTTGGGGTGGGAGCCCCTTTCTCCCCCCCCCCCCCACGAAGAACGTCTACCCACCTCAACGAAATATAATTTATATAGAAATATATACAAATTTCAAGTGCCCCCCCCCCCTCTCCCGGAGTAAAAAGGCTGAAAGAAACATTGTCGGGGGCCGACAACACGCTCGAGGTCCAAGTTTGCTCTAAAATTGTTCTTCACGTATTTCATTCTTGAAAATGTTTGTTTCTTTCAACATGTCTCTGAACTATCTATGGTTGAACTTGAACCCATGTGGCTCTATTAAATTCACCACCTTCACCACAGGATTCAGTACACTGCTAACGTACATATATTTAGCACACAAAGCTTGCTGGTGAATAATACAGTGCAGGAACCTTGGTTGTAGAATTGATTTCTCACTCGCTTGTCCAACCAAGCCTTTCTTTATGCCACTCATGTTAGTCCTGTCCAAGTTATAATCAGCAAGTGTTTTTTTAAACTCATTGAATATATCCTCTCCGGTAACAGTGCCAACCGTGTTATGTAGGAAAGCCAGCTCTTCTGTTATGTTCATGTCTTCATCTAAACCTCTAATGAACACAAGCGACTCATCAATTGTACTTGATAAATGGCAAAATTTGTTTGCATTTTTCGCTATTCTATTTTTCGCAATGTTTCCCCCATGTCTGCAACATGTCTTTGCACCTAAAGCTACATTCTCAAATTGTTTTGAATTTTATGGACAAAGTTCCTCAGTCACCTCCAACAAATGTTTTGTACGTGGACAAAAATATCTCCGCGGGCCGGATGAGAGGACCTCGAGGGCCGCATCCGGCCCGCGGGCCGTAGTTTGGAGACCCCTGGTGTAGGGTGTTAATTTGCCACCATAGGTGTACGCAGGTAGGAGTATATACTAAAACTGGAGACCTTTGTTTTAGCGGTCGTGCGCTCTACGGCTATGTGACAATGCCACGTAGCATCATTTTTTTTGTTTACAGCAAACGAAATATATGAAACAGAGTTGTCTAACCTGTGATTATATCCACAACAAAGTTTAATTTAATTTAATTTTTTACCCGCATGAGATGTTCCGATGATTGATAGAATGTTATACTAGACTCTTTCAAAAACAACAACAAACCAATATATTTTATTTCATAAAGCGTTTTAACAAAGAATTACAATATTTACCCAAGTAATTTAATTACATTTTTAAAAACTTCTTTATTAAGGTAATTTTTCTAGCTGGTTAACTGTAATGAATAACCGTAGAGATATATAAGGCTCATCTGGAATAATAATATCCAAAGCTTTGATAATACCTATACTTAAATATCGGTCTCCTGCATATGTAATATTTATAATTAATGTTTGTGAGATACGTTTGTTTAGAAACAGTTGCAGATTTTTAATGTGAGGTTATATGTAAAACTATGGGTGTGGGAATAACGTTTCTTCGTTAGCAACAGAACGTTAGATTCTTTAATGTCTCTTCTTCTTCTTGTTGTTTCATACTGTTGTGACCTGTTGTCTCATCCTGTTGTGACCTGTTGTCTTCTCTCATCCTGTTGTGGCCTGTTGTCTCATCCTGTTGTGACCTGTTGTCTTGTCTCATCCTGTTGTGACTTGATGTCTTGTCTCATCCTGTTGTGGCCTGTTGTCTTGTCTCATCCTGTTGTGGCCTGTTGTCTCATCCTGTTGTGACCTGTTGTCTCATCCTGTTGTGGCCTGTTGTCTCATCCTGTTGTGACCTGTTGTCTCATCCTGTTGTGACCTGTTGTCTCATCCTTTTGTGATCTCTTGTCTTGTCTCATCCTGTTGTGACCTGTTGTCTTGTCTCATCCTGTTGTGACCTGTTGTCTCATCCTGTTGTGATCTGTTGTCTCATCCTGTTGTGACCTGTTGTCTCATCCTGTTGTGACCTGTTGTCTCATCCTGTTGTGACCTGTTGTCTCATCCGGTTGTGACCTGTTGTCTTCCTGTTGTGACCTGTTGTCCTGCCTAATCCTGTTGTGACCTGTTGTCTCATCCTGTTGTGACCTGTTGTCTTGTCTCATCCTGTTGTGACCTGTTGTCTTGTCTCATGCTGTTGTGACCTATTGTCTCATCCTGTTGTGACCTGTTGTCTCATCCTGTTGTGACCTGTTGTCTTGTCTCATCCTTCTGTGACCTGTTGTCTCATCCTGTTGTGACCTGTTGTCTCATCCTGTTGTGGCCAGTTGTCTCATCCTGTTGTGACCTGTTGTCTCATCCTGGTGTGACCTGTTGTCTCATCCTGTTATGGCCTGTTGTATTGTCTAATCCTGTTGTGACCTGTTGTCTCATCCTGTTGTGGCCTGTTGTCTCATCCTGTTGTGGCCTGTTGTCTTGTCTTATCCTGTTGTGATCTGTTGTCTTGTCTTATCCTGTTGTGATCTGTTGTCTTGTCTCATGCTGTTGTGGCCTGTTGTCTCATCCTGTTGTGACCTGTTATCTCATCCTGTTGTGGCCTGTTGTCTTATCCTGTTGTGGCCTGTTGTCTCATCCTGTTGTGGCCTGTTGTCTTATCCTGTTGTGGCCTGTTGTCTCATCCTGTTGTGGCCTGTTGTCTCATCCTGTTGTGGCCTGTTGTCTTATCCTGTTGTGGCCTGTTGTCTCATCCTGTTGTGGCCTGTTGTCTCATCCTGTTGTGGCCTGTTGTCTTATCCTGTTGTGGCCTGTTGTCTCATCCTGTTGTGGCCTGTTGTCTCATCCTGTTGTGGCCTGTTGTCTTGTCTCATCCTGTTGTGACCTGTTGTCTTGTCTCATCCTGTTGTGACCTGTTGTCTCATCCTGTTGTGACCTGTTGTCTTGTCTCATCCTGTTGTGATCTGTTGTCTCATCCTGTTGTGGCCTGTTGTCTCATCCTGTTGTGACCTGTTGTCTTATCTTATACTGTTGTGACCTGTTGTCTTGTCTCATCCTGTTGTGACCTGTTGTCTCATCCTGTTGTGACCTGTTGTCTCATCCTGTTGTGGCCTGTTGTCTCATCCTGTTGTGACCTGTTGTCTTGTCTCATCCTGTTGTGACCTGTTGTCTCATCCTGTTGTGACCTGTTGTCTCATCCTGTTGTGGCCTGTTGTCTCATCCTGTTGTGACCTGTTGTCTCATCCTGTTGTGACCTGTTGTCTCATCCTGTTGTGGCCTGTTGTCTCATCCTGTTGTGGCCTGTTGTCTTGTCTCATCCTGTTGTGGCCTGTTGTCTCATCCTGTTGTGACCTGTTGTCTCATCCTGTTGTGGCCTGTTGTCTTGTCTCATCCTGTTGTGGCCTGTTGTCTCATCCTGTTGTGGCCTGTTGTCTTGTCTCATCCTGTTGTGACCTGTTGTCTCATCCTGTTGTGAACTAATGTCTTGTCTCATCCTGTTGTGACCTGTTATCTCATCCTGTTGTGACCTGTTGTCTCATCCTGTTGTGGCCTGTTGTCTCATCCTGTTGTGACCTGTTGTCTCATCCTGTTGTGGCCTGTTGTCGTGTCTCACCCTGTTGTGACCTGTTATCTCATCCTGTTGTGACCTGTTGTCTCATCCTGTTGTGGCCTGTTGTCTCATCCTGTTGTGACCTGTTGTCTTGTCTCATCCTGTTGTGACCTGTTGTCTCATCCTGTTGTGACCTGTTGTCTCATCCTGTTGTGAACTGTTGTCTTGTCTCATCCTGTTGTGACCTGTTGTCTCATCCTGTTGTGACCTGTTATCTCATCCTGTTGTGACCTGTTGTCTCATCCTGTTGTGACCTGTTGTCTCATCCTGTTGTGGCCTGTTGTCTCATCCTGTTGTGGCCTGTTGTCTCATCCTGTTGTGGCCTGTTGTCTCATCCTGTTGTGGCCTGTTGTCGTGTCTCACCCTGTTGTGGCCTGTTGTCTCATCCTGTTGTGACCTGTTGTCTCATCCTGTTGTGGCCTGTTGTCTCATCCTGTTGTGGCCTGTTATCTCATCCTGTTGTGACCTGTTGTCTCATCCTGTTGTGACCTGTTGTCTCATCCTGTTGTGGCCTGTTGTCGTGTCTCACCCTGTTGTGGCCTGTTGTCTCATCCTGTTGTGACCTGTTGTCTCATCCTGTTGTGGCCTGTTGTCTCATCCTGTTGTGGCCTGTTGTCTCATCCTGTTGTGGCCTGTTGTCGTGTCTCACCCTGTTGTGACCTGTTGTCTCATCCTGTTGTGACCTGTTGTCTCATCCTGTTGTGGCCTGTTGTCTCATCCTGTTGTGGCCTGTTGTCGTGTCTCATCCTGTTGTGACCTGTTGTCTCATCCTGTTGTGACCTGTTGTCTCATCCTGTTGTGACCTGTTGTCTCATCCTGTTGTGACCTGTTGTCTCATCCTGTTGTGGCCTGTTGTCGTGTCTCATCCTGTTGTGACCTGTTGTCTCATCCTGTTGTGACCTGTTGTCTCATCCTGTTGTGGCCTGTTGTCTCATCCTGTTGTGACCTGTTGTCAAATCCTGTTGTGGCCTGTTGTCTCATCCTGTTGTGGCCTGTTGTCTCATCCTGTTGTGGCCTGTTGTCTCATCCTGTTGAGACCTGTTGTCTCATCCTGTTGTGACTTGTTGTCGTGTCTCATCCTGTTGTGGCCTGTTGTCTCATCCTGTTGTGGCCTGTTGTCTCATCCTGTTGTGACTTGTTGTCGTGTCTCACCCTGTTGTGACCTGTTGTCTCATCCTGTTGTGACCTGTTGTCTCATCCTGTTGTGACTTGTTGTCGTGTCTCACCCTGTTGTGACCTGTTGTCTCAGCCTGTTGTGACCTGTTGTCTCATCCTGTTGTGGCCTGTTGTCTCATCCTGTTGTGACCTGTTGTCTCATCCTGTTGTGACCTTATGTCTTGTCTCAACATACTGTGGCTGTTTCTTTATAGTTTTTTAAATTTTTCATTATTATATATTTAAATTAAATCTTTTTTTTTCGTTTTCTTATTCTAATATTAAATAACAGATTGTCATCTAAAATGTGTATATCATTTTTAAAAAACTTCCAGCGTTTAATTAACATGCTTGCTTAATTGCTATTTAGGCTTGTTGATTTAACTATTTGTGTTTTGAACCAGACTTCATAGATAAAATATGGTGGAACAATCAGTTTGCTCTTAGAAAGCGTAGAGGTCCCCTTTCACCCCAACTACCACGGCGTTATTCATACAGGCAGGCAGGGAGTTATATCTGTTAGTTGTACTGTTTTCCCTCCAAATAAAAATTACTAAGCAATGCGTACCAGCATGTCATGCAGCATGTGTTTTGTTCATTGGCTCCGGCTTTCTTTCTGTATGTGTACCATAGCCTTTCAGAGTTTCTTCAAGGCATCTCTTCGGGGCTTTGCCCCCCCCCCCCCCGAAAAATTTTTACCGCCCCCCCCCCCCGAACGAAATGAAATTTATATAATTTATATAGAAAATATATACTTTTAACAGTGTCGCCCCCCCCCCCCCCCGAAGAAAGTTTACCGCCCCGAAAATTTCAAGTGCCCCCCCGGAGAAAAAAGTCTGGAAGAAACACTCTAGCCTTTGATCAAGAAAGAACAATTGGTTTTTACTCAAATTGTATCACACGTTAGTTCTGTGTTACTTTTATTTACAATTTACACATTTATTTTGTAGCTCTGTCGGATTTGTAGAATATAGATCAAAACATAAAGAACTGAAAAGATTTTTTAAATGGTTTATTTATCACTAAACACGACAAAACAAATAGGTAATTTTTCTTCAATTCAAATGCATTTATTTATTTGGAAATTTAATTTTAACTTTTCAATATGATCTAATTTCAAATCTTATTTTTATAAATTTTTATTTTCTTGCCTAAGACTATATTTCAAAATGCCATAATAAAAAACATGTTATTTTTTTTTGCATTGAGTTTAAAATTAAAGCCAGTTGCAGCACCATTAGTAGATGAATATCAGCTGCTACGAAAGCTACGTACGTCCACAGGGTTTCGGATTTTTTCTGTAGGTGTTTACATAAGATGGAAAGGCAGTGCTGTAGAAAAAAGTAAATGTTGTTTTAACTTGGCTATAGCACTTTAACAATAAAAAAAGTAAGTATTGATGCATTTCAAACATAAAATTAACAGTACAATAGTGGGCTCAACCCTACGCACAGCCGCCTTTGCTTTGCTGGAGACGCTGTTCTGAATTTTGAGCCAGATTCGAACTCGAGCAGTCCATCGCTCTACCTCCAGGCCACGCCGCACCTCATATTTTCTCCTTTCGTTAAAGGGTATAAATTTTATCTAAAAATCATACACATTAGAGAAGTCGCATGCAAATAAAAGTAAGAAATAAGAGTTTACAATCTCCAGGGGCTTTTGTCCATTTTGAAAACTGTTAGATCAGGGTGGGTGAGATGCAAGCCAGTGCAGTTAAAAACTCCAGTTAGGTATGGTGGGTCCTACAACATAAAAGCCAAAAAGGTAACTGTATCAAAACATGTATATATATATATAAATATATATATATATATATCTATATATATATAAATATATATATATATATAAATACATCTATATATATCTATATATAATCTATATATAATTATATATATATATATACATATATATATATATATATATATATATATATATATATATATATATATATATATATATATATATATATATATATATATATATATATATATATATGTACATATATAAATGTATATGTATATATATATATATATATATATATATATATATATATATATATATATATATATATATATATATATATATATATATATACATATATATATATATATATACATATATATATATATATATATATATATATATATATATATATATATATATATATATATATATATATATATATATATATATATATATATATATATATATATATATATATATATATATATATATATGTATATATATATATATATATATATATATATATATATATATATATATATAAATATTTATATTCAGGAATTCTTTAAGCTATTCAAAATAAAGATTATAAAAAATTGCTTTCAAGGAGGCTGTGTTTTGATGTTTTTCTAACCAATCTAGTGTTTGATGCGAGGTGTATTACCGATATCGGCAATATGCCAGCGTTCATACACAATCTGAGTTCTCTCTATACCTTTGGGTGTGCATCATCCAATGGGCACACCGCGAATGAAACTACAAAGGCATCGGTCCTGTATTCGTCGCGAGAGAAAACGTTGTCACAGTGTGGGAAGTTTTCAACCATATCAGCGGTGAGGGTGTCTTGGAAATACTCTGATGCCACAAGCAAGCTATTATTTGAACTAAAACATATATATATATATATATATATATATATATATATATATATATATATATATATATATATATAAATATACATATGTATGTGTAAGAGTAGTGTGTGTACGTGTATGTGTAGGTGAATATGAATGTTTACAGTTATGTAAATGTATGTGTATGTGTATGTGTATGTGTATGTGTATGTGTATGTGTATGTGTATGTGTATGTGTATGTGTATGTGTATGTGTATGTGTATGTGTTTGTGTATGTGTATGTGTATGTGTATGTGTATGTGTATGTGTATGTGTATGTGTATGTGTATGTGTATGTGTATGTGTATGTGTATGTGTATGTGTATGTGTATGTGTATGTGTATGTGTATGTGTATGTGTATGTGTATGTGTATGTGTATGTGTATGTGTATGTGTATGTGTATGTGTATGTGTATGTGTATGTGTATGTGTATGTGTATGTGTATGTGTATGCGTATGCGTATGTGTATGTGTAATTGTATATGTAATTGTATACGCAATTGTATATGTAATTGTATATATAATTGTGTATGTAATTGTGTATGTAATTGTGTATGTAATTGTGTATGTAATTGTGTATGTAATTGTGTATGTAATTGTGTATGTAATTGTGTATGTAATTGTGTATGTAATTGTGTATGTAATTGTGAATGTAATTGTGTATGTAATTGTGTATGTAATTGTGTATGTAATTGTGTATGTAATTGTGTATGTAATTGTGTATGTAATTGTGTATGTAATTATGTATGTAATTGTATATGTAATTGTATATGTAATTGTATATGTAATTGTTTATGTAAGTGTTTATGTAATTGTATATGTAATTGTATATGTAATTGTATGTAATTGTATATGTAATTGTATATTTAATTTTATATGTAATTGTACATGTAATTTTGTATATGTAATTGTATATGTAATTGTATATGTAATTGTATATGTAATTGTATATGTAATTGTATATGTAATTGTATATGTAATTGTAT
>NW_026734174.1:0-2500 GCF_028476545.2 Physella acuta
TCTAACCCTAAGGTAGACAGGCAGGGTAAATAAATGTGGGTGATCTCTCATAAAATTGTCTTCTAGGAATTATTTTTATATAGACTATCTTTTCTGTAGAGTTTAAGTGGACAAGCGCGGACGAAATAGAGCGCAAAAATTTAAAATGAATTAAAAATTTTCATCAGACCGGAAGTAGGCATAACCTAGGCGCCATGTTTCCGTCGTACAAGTTTTCACCGTTGCAGTCACCGTTTCAATCGCTCTTCGTGTGGACGTGTATTATTTCTAGTCATGTGTTGTGTAGATGATTCGCTTAAGGTAGGTGTTCGGACTTATTTCTTTAATATTAATTAAACGTATTTGCCTTGTCGGCCTTAAAATAAAGCTATTTTTTTTTCATCGCAATCGAAGTGTTAGATCTAGAATCTAGTTCCCGCCTCCGCTTCGCTAATTCGACTTAATGTAACTATGACACAACTATTAAATCTAGAGTCTCTATTTTAATTAAATAATTAGGAATTCTATCTCTAGATGATATCTAATCTATTCCCACACGTGTGTGCAAGTAGGATTTAACGTCAGAACAGGTGTGGTGGTCTAGGCGTCGCTATTTTTGACGGTAGGAATTTTTTTTTTTAAATTCGTAAAATTTTATATAGACTTTATATAGCAATTTACTAAGACCGACCCTAACGCCCAGTAAATATTTAATTACCACATTGTTATGGACACGGTGTATTAGGTAGGGCCGAGGGCTATCCATAGGTACCAATTTTTAAATTTTGTGACAATTAGGAGCCGAGTTATAAAATAAATTTAAAATACTGGTTCTGGTCTTAGACTTTATATAGCAATTTACTAAGACCGACCTTAATACCCATTAATTATTTAATTAGCGCATAGTTATGGACATCCTGTATTAGGTTGGGCCCAGGGCTATCCGTAGGTACCAAGTTTATAATTTTGTGACGATTATTAGTCGAGTTATAAAATAAATAAAAAAAACTGGTTCTGGTTTGCACTACATTTCTTTCTTCTTTAACGGCGGACTCCCGGTCCAGCCCCATGGGTTACCCGTGAGCCGGGGCCTCGTTAGCCTGGACGGCTCCGATGTGACCGCGGATTGTTGTGGCCCGCCTCAGCCCGAGTCGAGATCACCCTTCCGATCGAAGGTGGACGCCATAGGGCGCCCGGGATAGCCCGGGGCGCTGTTCGTCACCCGAGCGCAGGGGCGCCGGGAGACGCCCCCGGTGAAGTTTGGCGGGTGATTCTGGTAGAGCTCCCCACCCCGATCGCAGGACACCCCTCGCCGCCCGCCCAGGTGTCGAGGTGGCCGCGGGGGAACTCGGGGCGTTTTGGCTCCCCCTTGTGCCGGAGCGGCGCCCTCGGTCCCAGAACGCCCCTGGCGGGTGATTCGCATGCCCCCTGGGGTGGGGAACGCGGGTGGGTGGTCGTAAAGCGTGTAACCGCAGTGGGGGCGGCCCCTTAGTCGGGGGCGCCAAAGTTGGCACCCCACCTGGGGCGCCCCCCGGAAGTGTGGCGCCCGCGCGAGTGAGCCCCGTAGATGCGCCCCGACACCCCCGCGCCGCCCCCCGGGTCGCGGCACCCCCGGCGCCCTCCGTGCGGGCTCCCCTCATGGGGCGGCACCCCGGTCCTCCCCGAGACTATGTACCCGATTTTTCGGTTTAACACTAGAGGTATGGGCAGAAATACGGCGGTTAAAAACGGTCTGTATCTACTATTGTGGAGGGTGAGTGTCGGTGAAGCCTCTATGTGACGCTAGGATCCGCGCTCCCTCGCAGCCAGCGACATGTGCCCGATCTGACCGTGCGTGGCTCAGTCTCCCGACTAGCTTCCCGGTAAAATGCGGGCTCGGCGCGCAGGTCGCGCCAGTGAAGGTAAAAGTACGTGTCCGTAGCGTGAAGCCAGCGGCGACGCGCAGTGCTAACGCAACCAAGCAGTATTGGTGGCTCGATAAAAGTAGTCTCGCACTGGCCCAGCCCTCGGAACGGGCGACGGGTCTGCAAAACGCAGTCGGCTCGATGCAAATCGAGAGATTTCCCGGCGACGCCGTGTTTACGGTGAAGGGGGAAATGTGAGCGGTCCGATGTGAAAAAATCCGGGAATGCCGGGATCCGTTCTCTCGCTAGAGCGTTGTCTCCCGTCCCGCGATGTGTTGTGGAAAAACGTCTCGCAAACGATAGCTATCTGGTTGATCCTGCCAGTAGTCATATGCTTGTCTCAAAGATTAAGCCATGCATGTCTAAGTTCACACTGTCCCATGGTGAAACCGCGAATGGCTCATTAAATCAGTCGAGGTTCCTTAGATGACACGATCCTACTTGGATAACTGTGGCAATTCTAGAGCTAATACATGCAATCGAAGCTCCGACCTTTATCGGGAAGAGCGCTTTTATTAGTTCAAAACCAATCGGCGCGGCCTCGCAAGGGGTTGCGTCGTCCCATTTGGTGACTCTGGATAACTTTGTGCTGATCGCATGGCCTCGCGCCGGCGACG
>NW_026734174.1:10000-12500 GCF_028476545.2 Physella acuta
TACATCATGTGGTACGTATTCAGTTCTATTCTAACTGGAATATATATTTTAAGAATCAATGAACTTAAGTTTTAAAACCAAACCGAAATCGCGCGAGTCGTCGTTGTAAAACTAGATTTAACAAACGGCTGCGTAATATTAGACTTAAAAATATTATATAATATCCTCTATTGATTAAATAGTGAAAAATAAGCTTCAATGTAGCTTAATCTAGTACAAAATCTAAAAGTTGTGATAAATTAAATTGAAATTAAACACGATAGACTTAAATCTAGAGTTAAGGAATAAAACCGACCCGCGAACCAGCTACTAAATGGTTCGATAAGACTTATCTCAAATACAATCGTTTTCTATCAGTGTTATGCCTTCAATCGATACTTTTTGATGAAATAAATACTTAAATGATTTAATGAATGCATATATACATGTAATTAATGAGTGAAAGTATGTATAAAGTATTAGATAAATTAATAATAAACCGACCCAGCTACTAAATGGTTCGATAAGACTTATCTCAAATACAATCGTTTTCTGTAATTGTTATGCCTTAAATTGATAATTTTTAGTTAAACAAATACTTAACTAATGAAATAAATACATAGATAAATGTATTTAATGAATTAAAGTATGTATAAAGTATTATATAAATTAATAATAAACCGAATCCGACCAAATTTAAATCTAAAACCACGATCGGCGGCGTAATGAAGTGTATCGTAAACCCGTTTTTTTTATAATTTAAAATGTAATGACAGAACTCCCAAAACAACAATACACATACATATTAGTACTATGGTGAATTGTAGTTGTATTAGGACCGTAATTATAGTTAATTAAGGAACCATTCATTGTCTTCGCTCTGTTATGTACGTCGTCGTTTAATCGACACGGCATATTTGGCTTGAATCTAGAAAAATTCAAACTCTAACCCTAAGGTAGACAGGCAGGGTAAATAAATGTGGGTGATCTCTCATAAAATTGTCTTCTAGGAATTATTTTTATATAGACTATCTTTTCTGTAGAGTTTAAGTGGACAAGCGCGGACGAAATAGAGCGCAAAATTTAAAATGAATTAAAAATTTTCATCAGACCGGAAGTAGGCATAACCTAGGCGCCATGTTTCCGTCGTACAAGTTTTCACCGTTGCAGTCACCGTTTCAATCGCTCTTCGTGTGGACGTGTATTATTTCTAGTCATGTGTTGTGTAGATGATTCGCTTAAGGTAGGTGTTCGGACTTATTTCTTTAATATTAATTAAACCGTATTTGCCTTGTCGGCCTTAAAATAAAGCTATTTTTTTTTCATCGCAATCGAAGTGTTAGATCTAGAATCTAGTTCCCGCCTCCGCTTCGCTAATTCGACTTAATGTAACTATGACACAACTATTAAATCTAGAGTCTCTATTTTAATTAAATAATTAGGAATTCTATCTCTAGATGATATCTAATCTATTCCCACACGTGTGTGCAAGTAGGATTTAACGTCAGAACAGGTGTGGTGGTCTAGGCGTCGCTATTTTTGACGGTAGGAATTTTTTTTTTAAATTCGTAAAATTTTATATAGACTTTATATAGCAATTTACTAAGACCGACCCTAACGCCCAGTAAATATTTAATTACCACATTGTTATGGACACGGTGTATTAGGTAGGGCCGAGGGCTATCCATAGGTACCAATTTTTAAATTTTGTGACAATTAGGAGCCGAGTTATAAAATAAATTTAAAATACTGGTTCTGGTCTTAGACTTTATATAGCAATTTACTAAGACCGACCTTAATACCCATTAATTATTTAATTAGCGCATAGTTATGGACATCCTGTATTAGGTTGGGCCCAGGGCTATCCGTAGGTACCAAGTTTATAATTTTGTGACGATTATTAGTCGAGTTATAAAATAAATAAAAAAAACTGGTTCTGGTTTGCACTACATTTCTTTCTTCTTTAACGGCGGACTCCCGGTCCAGCCCCATGGGTTACCCGTGAGCCGGGGCCTCGTTAGCCTGGACGGCTCCGATGTGACCGCGGATTGTTGTGGCCCGCCTCAGCCCGAGTCGAGATCACCCTTCCGATCGAAGGTGGACGCCATAGGGCGCCCGGGATAGCCCGGGGCGCTGTTCGTCACCCGAGCGCAGGGGCGCCGGGAGACGCCCCCGGTGAAGTTTGGCGGGTGATTCTGGTAGAGCTCCCCACCCCGATCGCAGGACACCCCTCGCCGCCCGCCCAGGTGTCGAGGTGGCCGCGGGGGAACTCGGGGCGTTTTGGCTCCCCCTTGTGCCGGAGCGGCGCCCTCGGTCCCAGAACGCCCCTGGCGGGTGATTCGCATGCCCCCTGGGGTGGGGAACGCGGGTGGGTGGTCGTAAAGCGTGTAACCGCAGTGGGGGCGGCCCCTTAGTCGGGGGCGCCAAAGTTGGCACCCCACCTGGGGCGCCCCCCGGAAGTGTGGCGCCCGCGCGAGTGAGCCCCGTAGATGCGCCCCGACACCCCCGCGCCGCCCCCCGG
>NW_026734174.1:20000-25237 GCF_028476545.2 Physella acuta
ATTCAAAGTTTTGCACTACATTTCACTTTTCGTCATTCGGTCGGACTTTGAAAATTTTCAAAGTCCGAAAAAAAATGTCTCAAAGTTTCATCGTGCGAGTGGCAGTTCACCGATCAAACCGACTTTATTTTGCGGCATTGCCGTACTGTGGCCGCAAGTGATCGAGAGGTCGCCCGTTCCACCGAGGATGCGAAGCGGCGAGTCGTTAGTCTAACAGAGCTGGCGAATGACGGTGGTTGTTCTATGTTTAAATACATTAAAACTACATTTCACTTTGCGCTGAATGTACGTGGATATTAAAAACCCAATTGAAAAATTTGGTTGAGTTCATCCCGCCGTTTACCCGAATTTTAAAAAAATTGTGAAAAATAAAAAAAAAATAGATGAGCTGAAGTTTGATGGGTTGCCGATCAGACCGCCTCGACTTAGCGGCATTCCCGCGTAGAGTGATCGAGAGTTTTCCAGTCTCAAGCTCGCCCAGTGTAAAGACGCGGCATTGCCGTAGAGGCTAAGCTGCTAAGTAGAGACGGTGTTTGTACAACTATATTTCACTTTATATTCTTAACCAATGTATGTGTTGTAGAAAGCAGATTTTTCTCATCCCGCCGTTTACCTGAAACGAATAAAAATTTATTTTGTACAAAATTAAAAACATTAGTGTTTCCAATAAACTACATTTCACGTTTTCTAATTTAAACTTAAACGAATGACTGGTATCAAAATATAGGATCTATGTGAAAATAAAAACACGGTGTAAGAGTTTTCAAACCTCGGTAATGCCGTCTAAGACCAACTAGTCGACCGAAGGGACAGTAGTTTTCCGGTCGATAAGACATATCAGCCCGGTATCGCCAAAGTTAATTACGATCGGTCATAATAAACTAAATTTAAAATAAATAAATAACCCAAACGTGTGTATACATCATGTGGTACGTATTCAGTTCTATTCTAACTGGAATATATATTTTAAGAATCAATGAACTTAAGTTTTAAAACCAAACCGAAATCGCGCGAGTCGTCGTTGTAAAACTAGATTTAACAAACGGCTGCGTAATATTAGACTTAAAAATATTATATAATATCCTCTATTGATTAAATAGTGAAAAATAAGCTTCAATGTAGCTTAATCTAGTACAAAATCTAAAAGTTGTGATAAATTAAATTGAAATTAAACACGATAGACTTAAATCTAGAGTTAAGGAATAAAACCGACCCGCGAACCAGCTACTAAATGGTTCGATAAGACTTATCTCAAATACAATCGTTTTCTATCAGTGTTATGCCTTCAATCGATACTTTTTGATGAAATAAATACTTAAATGATTTAATGAATGCATATATACATGTAATTAATGAGTGAAAGTATGTATAAAGTATTAGATAAATTAATAATAAACCGACCCAGCTACTAAATGGTTCGATAAGACTTATCTCAAATACAATCGTTTTCTGTAATTGTTATGCCTTAAATTGATAATTTTTAGTTAAACAAATACTTAACTAATGAAATAAATACATAGATAAATGTATTTAATGAATTAAAGTATGTATAAAGTATTATATAAATTAATAATAAACCGAATCCGACCAAATTTAAATCTAAAACCACGATCGGCGGCGTAATGAAGTGTATCGTAAACCCGTTTTTTTTATAATTTAAAATGTAATGACAGAACTCCCAAAACAACAATACACATACATATTAGTACTATGGTGAATTGTAGTTGTATTAGGACCGTAATTATAGTTAATTAAGGAACCATTCATTGTCTTCGCTCTGTTATGTACGTCGTCGTTTAATCGACACGGCATATTTGGCTTGAATCTAGAAAAATTCAAACTCTAACCCTAAGGTAGACAGGCAGGGTAAATAAATGTGGGTGATCTCTCATAAAATTGTCTTCTAGGAATTATTTTTATATAGACTATCTTTTCTGTAGAGTTTAAGTGGACAAGCGCGGACGAAATAGAGCGCAAAATTTAAAATGAATTAAAAATTTTCATCAGACCGGAAGTAGGCATAACCTAGGCGCCATGTTTCCGTCGTACAAGTTTTCACCGTTGCAGTCACCGTTTCAATCGCTCTTCGTGTGGACGTGTATTATTTCTAGTCATGTGTTGTGTAGATGATTCGCTTAAGGTAGGTGTTCGGACTTATTTCTTTAATATTAATTAAACCGTATTTGCCTTGTCGGCCTTAAAATAAAGCTATTTTTTTTTCATCGCAATCGAAGTGTTAGATCTAGAATCTAGTTCCCGCCTCCGCTTCGCTAATTCGACTTAATGTAACTATGACACAACTATTAAATCTAGAGTCTCTATTTTAATTAAATAATTAGGAATTCTATCTCTAGATGATATCTAATCTATTCCCACACGTGTGTGCAAGTAGGATTTAACGTCAGAACAGGTGTGGTGGTCTAGGCGTCGCTATTTTTGACGGTAGGAATTTTTTTTTTAAATTCGTAAAATTTTATATAGACTTTATATAGCAATTTACTAAGACCGACCCTAACGCCCAGTAAATATTTAATTACCACATTGTTATGGACACGGTGTATTAGGTAGGGCCGAGGGCTATCCATAGGTACCAATTTTTAAATTTTGTGACAATTAGGAGCCGAGTTATAAAATAAATTTAAAATACTGGTTCTGGTCTTAGACTTTATATAGCAATTTACTAAGACCGACCTTAATACCCATTAATTATTTAATTAGCGCATAGTTATGGACATCCTGTATTAGGTTGGGCCCAGGGCTATCCGTAGGTACCAAGTTTATAATTTTGTGACGATTATTAGTCGAGTTATAAAATAAATAAAAAAAACTGGTTCTGGTTTGCACTACATTTCTTTCTTCTTTAACGGCGGACTCCCGGTCCAGCCCCATGGGTTACCCGTGAGCCGGGGCCTCGTTAGCCTGGACGGCTCCGATGTGACCGCGGATTGTTGTGGCCCGCCTCAGCCCGAGTCGAGATCACCCTTCCGATCGAAGGTGGACGCCATAGGGCGCCCGGGATAGCCCGGGGCGCTGTTCGTCACCCGAGCGCAGGGGCGCCGGGAGACGCCCCCGGTGAAGTTTGGCGGGTGATTCTGGTAGAGCTCCCCACCCCGATCGCAGGACACCCCTCGCCGCCCGCCCAGGTGTCGAGGTGGCCGCGGGGGAACTCGGGGCGTTTTGGCTCCCCCTTGTGCCGGAGCGGCGCCCTCGGTCCCAGAACGCCCCTGGCGGGTGATTCGCATGCCCCCTGGGGTGGGGAACGCGGGTGGGTGGTCGTAAAGCGTGTAACCGCAGTGGGGGCGGCCCCTTAGTCGGGGGCGCCAAAGTTGGCACCCCACCTGGGGCGCCCCCCGGAAGTGTGGCGCCCGCGCGAGTGAGCCCCGTAGATGCGCCCCGACACCCCCGCGCCGCCCCCCGGGTCGCGGCACCCCCGGCGCCCTCCGTGCGGGCTCCCCTCATGGGGCGGCACCCCGGTCCTCCCCGAGACTATGTACCCGATTTTTCGGTTTAACACTAGAGGTATGGGCAGAAATACGGCGGTTAAAACGGTCTGTATCTACTATTGTGGAGGTGAGTGTCGGTGAAGCCTCTATGTGACGCTAGGATCCGCGCTCCCTCGCAGCCAGCGACATGTGCCCGATCTGACCGTGCGTGGCTCAGTCTCCCGACTAGCTTCCCGGTAAAATGCGGGCTCGGCGCGCAGGTCGCGCCAGTGAAGGTAAAAGTACGTGTCCGTAGCGTGAAGCCAGCGGCGACGCGCAGTGCTAACGCAACCAAGCAGTATTGGTGGCTCGATAAAAGTCTCGCACTGGCCCAGCCCTCGGAACGGGCGACGGGTCTGCAAAACGCAGTCGGCTCGATGCAAATCGAGAGATTTCCCGGCGACGCCGTGTTTACGGTGAAGGGGGAAATGTGAGCGGTCCGATGTGAAAAAATCCGGGAATGCCGGGATCCGTTCTCTCGCTAGAGCGTTGTCTCCCGTCCCGCGATGTGTTGTGGAAAAACGTCTCGCAAACGATAGCTATCTGGTTGATCCTGCCAGTAGTCATATGCTTGTCTCAAAGATTAAGCCATGCATGTCTAAGTTCACACTGTCCCATGGTGAAACCGCGAATGGCTCATTAAATCAGTCGAGGTTCCTTAGATGACACGATCCTACTTGGATAACTGTGGCAATTCTAGAGCTAATACATGCAATCGAAGCTCCGACCTTTATCGGGAAGAGCGCTTTTATTAGTTCAAAACCAATCGGCGCGGCCTCGCAAGGGGTTGCGTCGTCCCATTTGGTGACTCTGGATAACTTTGTGCTGATCGCATGGCCTCGCGCCGGCGACGCATCTTTCAAATGTCTGCCCTATCAAATGTCGATGGTACGTGATATGCCTACCATGTTTGTAACGGGTAACGGGGAATCAGGGTTCGATTCCGGAGAGGGAGCATGAGAAACGGCTACCACATCCAAGGAAGGCAGCAGGCGCGCAACTTACCCACTCCCGGCACGGGGAGGTAGTGACGAAAAATAACAATACGGGACTCTTTCGAGGCCCCGTAATTGGAATGAGTACACTTTAAACCCTTTAACGAGGATCTATTGGAGGGCAAGTCTGGTGCCAGCAGCCGCGGTAATTCCAGCTCCAATAGCGTATATTAAAGTTGTTGCAGTTAAAAAGCTCGTAGTTGGATCTCAGGCGCAGGCGGGCGGTCCGGCTCGCGCCGGCTCACTGCCCGTATCTCCTGCCCTACCGTCTGTCGGCTCTCTCCCGCGGGTGCTCTTCACTGAGCGTCCCGGGTGGCCGACGCGTTTACTTTGAAAAAATTAGAGTGTTCAAAGCAGGCCTCGCTGCCTGAATAATGGTGCATGGAATAATGGAATAGGACCTCGGTTCTATTTTGTTGGTTTTCGGAATTGGAGGTAATGATTAACAGGGACAAACGGGGGCATTCGTATTGCTGCGTTAGAGGTGAAATTCTTGGATCGCAGCAAGACGAACTACTGCGAAAGCATTTGTCAAGAATGTTTTCATTAGTCAAGAACGAAAGTCAGAGGCGCGAAGACGATCAGATACCGTCGTAGTTCTGACCATAAACTATGCCACCTGGCCAATCCGCAGGAGTTGCTTCGATGACTCTGCGGGCGGCCTCCGGGAAACCAAAGGTTTTGGGTTCCGGGGGAAGTATGGTTGCAAAGCTGAAACTTAAAGGAATTGACGGAAGGGCACCACCAGGAGTGGAGCCTG
>NW_026734175.1:0-28863 GCF_028476545.2 Physella acuta
ACATCTAGACTGCTCAGACACAGCGTAGAGCAGTTCCAGAGTAGAGCAGTGAGCTCAGAGAATTTGTCGAGTGGTACTAGAGAAATGGGCTCAGAGAATTTGTCGAGTGGTACTAGAGAAATGAACTTAGAAAATGTGTCGACCAGGACTAGATTGGAAAAGTGAGCTCAGAGAATTTTGGTATAATATGGAAGAGAAATTGTACTTAGATAATGAGTGTATTTTCTGGTCCAATGAAAGAGAAATTGTACTTAGATAATGAGTGTATTTTCTGGTCCAATGAAAGAGAAATTGTACTTAGATAATGAGTGTATTTTCTGATCCAATGAAAGAGAAATTATACGTAGTTAATGAATATATTTTCTGGTATGATGGAAAAGACATTGTGCTTAGATAATGAACCTGTTTTTTTAAAATAAATAAATGAACAGAGACTGAGATATTAGTGAATTTTTGAACCAAATAGGAGATTTACACAAAGACTAAATAACAGTAGATTTAAAAATGAAGAATACGAAAATGGTACTTCTGGACAGTATAATACGAAGGTGGCTTCTTCGGGGAAAAAAATGACTTTTCACAAGGGTTAAAGATGGCGTATGACGAAAGGGAAACGACAAAAAGACAGCCTTATACTTAGATGGATGGACGGTGTGGAGACAGGTCAATGACAGCTGGGAGTCCAGACTCAGAAGAAAATAGCAGACAGCTCTGAGTAGAAGAAGGTGGTCAAGCAGGACAAAGATCTCATGGTCTGTAGAGTCCCAGTGATAAGGAATGGATGAAGTAATTAATTATAGACTGGTTGGTTTACAAGCCATACAGCCAAAACAATGGATTGTATAGAGTCAGGATAAAAAGCTTATTAAAATTGTATCAGCGGATTGTGAGACGCCAGGTACTTGAGTTGAACCCCCAGGGAAGGCAAAAGAGAAGTCGCCCAAGACAGACATGGAGAAGGAGTCTTTTTGAAGAGCTGAAGACAACAGGGATGTCTTGGGAGGCTGCAAAATCAACAGCCGGGCGTCAGAGCAAAATGGAAGGTTAGTGTTGAGGCCCTAAGCTCCACAAGGAGTAAAGAGAAATAAGTAAAGTAGCTCAAGTATCGGAGAGTATAGACTATACAGAAAGGATAACTGAAAAATTACGTTTTGTTATAAAGGTGAGAAATTGTATGGATGTAATTTACGGATTGGCTTTTTAATTCCTCTAACCGCCTAACCTATCTTTAAATTTGTATCTGAAAGACATAGATAAAGAATATATTTTCTTGTATAATGGAAGAGAAGTTGTACTTAGATAAAGAATATATTTTCTGGTATAATGAAAGAAAAATTGTACTTAGATAAAGAATATATTATTTGGTATAATGGAAGAGAAGTTGTACTTAGATAAAGAATATATTTTCTGGTATGATTGAAGAGAAATTGTACTTAGATAATGAATATATTTTCTGGTACAATGTAAGAGAAATTAATACTTAGATAATGAATATATTTTCTGGTATAATAGAAGATAAATTGTACTTAGACAATGAGTGTATTTTCTGGTATAATGGAAGAGAAGTTGTACTTATATAAAGAACCTGTTTTTAAAAATAAATAAATGAATAGAGACTTCCAAATATTAGTGAATTTTCGAACCAACTAGGAGATGCATTCATAATAAACAAAAAAAAAACAATGGCTAAATTATCTAATATAATTCGTGTTTTAAAAACTACAGCGAAAATTAAACCGACGGAATTTAGAAGAAGCAGGTCTTTATCCTATTTGGGGTAAAGTTCTTTGAGCCTTGCAATTGAAAACGTCGAGAAAATGAATGTTGACAGTAAAAAACAAAAAGAACAAACAACAACAACGAATTTCAAAAGTCGTAAAATTTTGAAAAATTGTTGGAGTTAATTTCTTTTGTGTTCACTGTCAGTTTTCCAATTACTCAGCCGGGGGGTGGTGGGGTGAATGGGGAGGGGGTGGGGGTGGTAGAAGAAAGAGACATGAAGTATGCTGAAGATAATTTAACCCAGCTGGTGAAGTTTACCTTAGCTGAATGGGCAACAGGTGCTTTATATTTAGCTGAATTTTTATATCTGTGATTACCTTACATTTAAAACAATATCAAAATTGGCTCTTAAAATTTCTTTAAATCTATACCGCAAATTATTTCCATTTTAGTTCTAATTTAATTTAAAAAAAAATAAAGTAAAGTGCCTTTTCAACCTAACGATCAATGGTACAAGTGATTATTCGATTGTGTGCCTTTGTAGAGATAAAGTATCAAGCACTTTGCCCGGGCGCCTTACCTTTCACTAACGTGAGTCGGGGTTAAGAGGACTCCGGAACGTTCTATGGACTCTAGCCATGGGTACGAACTCGAGACTTTGGAGTTAGCGTTTAAACGCTCTACCCTTCGTCCACACCATTCCGTATCATTTAAAATAAATTAAGCTTAAAATGAAAAAAAAAAAAAAAAAACAACTACTCAAATAACAAAAAAAAAAGCAAAGATTTCAAGATGAAAGGTTAAATATGAACTGCAGACGAGAATAGAAAGTCTTGTGAAAACTCGAATCAATCAATCGCAAGGTAGAGCCAGTGTAGTCCAACCATCAACCTGTAAGCATCAATCTTTCAATAGGTGACGTCACACACCTATGCTACGTCACCCACCTAGTTACATCATACACCTGTGTTTCATCAAACAAAAGTAGTCCGTCACTGTTATACCACCCACCTGCTACTATATATATATATATATATATATATATATATAGGCCTCTTTATTTATATCTAAATGTATATAATATGTCTATTTAAATGTATATGTGTATATATATATATATATATATATATATATATATATATATATATATATATATATATATATATATATATATATATATATATATATATATATATATATATATATATATATATATATATATATATATATATATATATACTCTTGGCTATGTGCATGAAAACTTCTGATACGTACTGCCGCGATACAGCTATCCATTATCTACCACCAAACATCCAGACCTACGTAACATTTCCTTTAAAAAAAATCTCAACCTTGTCCAAAAACTCATTGAAAAGACTTCACGTGTAACAGGTATTTTGGAAGGTAAGGCGGCAGGTATGTGATATGAACTGTTTATTTAAGGCAGGTGATAAAATCATTCAAATGTCCAACCGTTTACGTTTGTATGTGCCAGTTGCTGTGTTCATGACGTGTACAATAGCGGTCAGTTCAAGGCCTTTTCAGTGTTGAGTTGTAGAAGTCAGTACACGATCTTTAGCGGGTTGAACATAAAAATTACTAGTAGTCAGTTCAAAGTCCTTATAGTGCTCAAAATAACCAGCTTTCGTGGTCAGTACAATGTCATTTTAGTACTCACCATAACCAACTATCGTGGTCAGTTCAAAGTCCTTATAGTGCTCAAAATAAAAAGCTTTAGTGGTCAGTACAATGTCATTATAGTGCTCACCATAACCAACTGTCGTGGTCAGTATAGGTCATTATAGTGCTCACCATAACCAACTGTCGTGGTCAGTACAAGGTCATTTTAGTGCTCACCATAACCAACTGTCGTGGTCAGTACAAGGTCATTATAGTGCTCACCATAACCAACTGTCGTGGTCAGTTCAAGGTCATTATAGTGCTCACCATGACCAACTGTCGCGGTCAGTACAAGGTCATTATAGTGCTCACCATAACCAACTGTCGTAGTCAGTACAAGGTCATTATAGTGATCACCATAACCAACTGTCGTGGTCAGTACAAGGTCATTATAGTGCTCACCATAACCAACTGTCGTGGTCAGTACAAGGTCATTATAGTGCTCACCATAACCAACTGTCGTGGTCAGTACAAGGTCATTATAGTGCTCACCATAACCCACCGTAGTGGACTTCTGCTTTCTCTTCTTTCTGCTTCGTAACTTAATTCTAAAGTTGGAGGATATATCCTTCAATACAAGCAAGTATTAAGTGTCAATATGCTAAGCGCCATATGGCATATGGCCTGTTGACTCAGATTTCAGCCTACTTTTCTTTCTGGATTTGATTCCATAGACTTTGTCCGGCTAAGAGCCAACTAAACTATAAGTCAGCAGTTGGTTGATTTTGGAGTTGTCTCTCCTAAATAGATTGCTGTCCCCAGTTATTGGACCTCACTTGTCCTGGGGTTCGATCTGGGGACTTTTCGGTTTACCTGCCTTCTAATGACACCCAGAGGCGTAGCGACCCTTCCCGGCGCCCGGGAACAAACTTTCGATTTGCACCCCCCTCGAACTTTTGATTTGCATCCCCCCTCAAACTTTCGATTTGCACCCCCCCCCCTCCTGATCACGCCTCTGATCACACCCCTATCGTAATGGTCAGTTATCGTCTATTTGTGTGATCCTTAAAGACAAATAATAAGAAAGGGTCTGAAGTCTGAACAAGAGCGGAATGTACCCATGAGTACGTTTTCAAAAATCTAGAATTTAGCGCTACTTAGCAAAAAAAACATTAAAAAATCACATAAATTAAAGCGAGATTTGGTGTTTACAGATTAGTCACTGAGTCGCCTAGCAAGGGTATTTTTCTCTAAAGTACAGATGACACGAACACAGATGAAACAATAACGTCATGAGATGTACTGAAAAGATAAGGGGGAAAACAAAAAACTGATTGACATGCAAACACAGAAGATTATTTTCTTGATTGTTGTGATGCGATGTGTATGAAAGATGTGTACGTGGGACGGATCACTGCGTGTGTGTGTGTACACTGTTGTATTGTAGTGCGAGGCCGGTGTGTTGACGTGTATGTTGTTGTTGAATGAGGGTAACAAGGGAAGCGACTGGTCGAGTGATAGCGTGTGGGACGTGTATGTTGTTGTTGAACGATGGTATCAAGGGAAGCGACTGGTCGAGTGATAGCGGGTGTGTTGACGTGTATGTTGTCGTATATGTGAACGAGGTAACAAGGGAAGCGACTGGTCGAGCGATAGCGTGTGGACGTGTATATTATTGTACGGAGTGAGCGAGGGTAACAAGGGAAGCGACTGGTCGAGTGATAGCGTGTGGACGTGTGTGTTTTTGTACGAGTAAACGAGGGTAACATGGGAAGCGGACTGGTCGAGTGATAGCGGTGTGCTGACGTGTATGTTGTTGCATGGGAGTGAGCGAGGGTAACAGAGGAAGCGGACTGGTCGAGTGATAGCGGGTGTGTTGTGAGCGGTGTGTGTAGCTTCTCTCTCTCTCTCTCTATCTCTCTCTCTAATGATTTGTGTTGTTTGTTTAACGAAATGTGTCGTACGAAGTTTGAACACCCTCACAACAATTGTGAAATCATGTGGATAAGACCTGCTTTTGAAGTCAAGTGGTCGGACGGTAGAGCGCATGTCTCTTACTCGAATGTTTCGAGTTCGGATCCCGGACTCGAGGCCGAAGGACCTTCCGAAGTCCAACTGCTCTAATGGTACCTGAGTAAAGGCAGCTGGGCATATAAATCACCTTAGTATCACTTTCTATTACTGTTTCTTTCAGACTTTTTTTTATCGGGGGGGGGGGGGGCACTTGAAACTTTCTGGGGAGGGGGGAGCCGACTACATTTTCTTGGGGGCGGATATTAATAAAAGTTTATATTTTTTTTTTATAGAAAATGGATTTCGTCGAGAAAAAGGGGGGGGGGGAAGAGAAGGTAAATGTGCTCTGAACAGAGGCATGAAAGAAACACTGCATTATATGCCCAAGTCATTAAAACAGATGTACTCCACTTTATTTGCCCCCACAAACAGAAAAAGGTTTTCAAAACTTGAAGATTTGATATTCAGTAAAAATATTCAAGCTTAAAATAGTTTTGCTTTGACATTTAATAAAACTGATACAGATTGCAATAATTTAGATGTTTCATAGACGACTTGAAATATCCGATACTCGCTTTAGTTATCCACTACAGATTTTAAATCTGTGGACATATTTTCACGCGTCTATTTATAGACACTTTTAATGAGGGGAGATTTATGTATTTTCACCTATATTTGTTATCATTAAAACGTTGCCCTCCCAGCTTGAAGGTAGAATTCCTTTGCTCTTTTCTCACAGGAGTTGATAAAACTTGGCAAAGTTAACCTATTTATTAGCCAGGTTACTTTTGGTTACGCCCGCGAAAAAAAAGAAGTATCAAGTGATGTATGAAATTATTCGCGCTTTTTAACGCTCAAATCAAATCGATTAAGAGTTAATGACTGGGGCAGGTGTTTCAGGGAGGTGATTAGTTACGTAAGTTTTAAGAATGGTGTGGGAAGTTATGAACGTCAGGGAACTATTAAATTATGTAGGGTGTACGGTTTAATTAAAGAATCAAATAGGGTAGGATATAATGAAATTATTAACTTATGTAGGATGGACGATTTAATTAAAGAATCAAATAGGGTAGGATATAATGAAATTATTAACTTATGTAGGATGGACGATTTAATTAAAGAATCAAATAGGGTAGGATATAATGAAATTATTAACTTATGTAGGATGTACGATTTAATTAAAGAATTAATTAGGGTAGGGGATATAATGAATTATTAACTTATGTAGGATGGACGATTTAATTAAAGAATCAAATAGGGTAGGATATAATAAAATTATTAATACTTATGTAGGATACAGGATCTGCTTACAAATCAAATTAAGTAGGTAATAGTGAAGTTATTAAATTATGCTGGAAATTAGACGGAATGAATGGAAAAAAGCAAATTATGTAGGATATCTAATACAATTGCAATGACAAATAAAGTAGGAAGCATGCTATTAAGAAATATCAAATTTATATAGGATACACTATAAATTATGTTTATGAAACGGCGTGGTCGGATTATAGAGCTCACGTCTGCTTAACAGAACGCCTCGAGTTCGGACCCCGGACTCGAATCTGTATGACGTCCTTGAGTCTACTCAGCTCTGATGGGTACCTGAATCAAGTTAGGAAACGTAAGGCGGCTGAATGTAAATGTTGACAACACTCTCCCTAATAAAATTGCCATACGATACAGAAACAGGTGAACTCCACTTCACCTGCCTCATGAACCGCTAGATTAGAAAGGATTCTTCGTTAGTTCTTAAATGCACATACACACACATATAACAAAAACATTACACAAACACACATACACACACATACATACACATCAAACCAAGATTACAAAACTGGGTTTTCCTATTGAGGGAGGATAAAACTTGCAGATTTGTCAAAATTTACGATTTTGTGCACGATTACAATACTTCCCTCTATGCTCCGTATGCAAGAAAGTAGAAAAAAATCTTTCAAATTTTGGAGGACATAAATAAAAAAAACTACCTACATGGAAAGTAATGAAAACATTAATCAACATAATTATATAGGATACATAACATATATCCTACAGTCAGGGCATTATGACAGTAACGTTTTACAAATAACACGTCATACAAGTGTATATAACATGACATATATTATAGAAAATTATAGTAAATGACATGTCGAAGAAAGGTAGATATAGGCCTAAATAAAATAGGCCCATACATAAGGTATTTTATACATATATATATATATATATATATATATATATATATATATATATATATATATATATATATATATATATATATATATATATATATATATATGGCCAATATATATTATATTATATTAACAAATATGATCTGGGGAAGGAACGACATAATGGAATAATTAAATCCCTAAAAACAGGTGACGTCTGAACATAACATATTCATACGAGTACATTTTTTTTAGTATTCATAAGATTTTGTAGATAAATAAATCAATTTAAAAAGAGATTTAAAAAATTAATCCGTACCAAATTGTATTTAGTCAACAATGTTGGATGTAATTACACGAGAGGGCAGAGTGGTGTTTACAATAAAAAAGAAGTTTATAAATATTTCCCCCTCGTCTGCAAAGTGTGTGTGTATATTTAGGCCGTCTATTTTTGTGGTTACAAATCTGTTTAGCTTCAGGGGGAACAAGTCACCTGGAGGTGAGATAAGACTAGGAGGGGTGCTCGTTCTTTTACTGTCCTGCTCTTAGTTGGTGTGGGGGGGGGGGGAGATGAGAGAGAGAAGAGAAAGAGTCAATGGGGTTGAGAAAGAGGTGGGTATAAAGTGGAAGCGCACTATCTATTGTCTTGCTCTCAATAGTAGTTAGGCGGGAGGAGGAGGGGTTCTTCCAGGCATATCTTCAAAGAAATTCTACCGCCCACCACCCCCTCCCCCGAACAAAATGGAATGTATATAGAAAAATATATTTTTAACAGTGTCCCTCCCCCTTCGGAAATTTTAGTCCGCCCCCCCCCCCCTCTGAAAATTTCAAGTGCCACCTCACCCCCCGGAGAAAAAAGTCTGGAAGAAACACTGGCAGAGATGGGTGTATAGTGGGAGTGTCCACTGTCCTTTTCTGGGAGAGGGGATGGGATTTTGATAGGAGGAAGAAGACACGAGAGTTATTTGGAACTCGTGTGCCTTTACTGCTCTCCTGTTGATGAAGAAGGGAAGAAGAGGGGACGGAAGAGCAGTTTTTTTCAGGCATCTCTTGTGGGGTGGGGAGGGGGGTAGAGATCCACCCACCCCCACCCCTGAAGAAAGTCTAATGCCCCCTCCCCCCTAACGAAATGGAATTTCAATAGAAAATAAATACTTTTATCAGTGTCCGCTCCCCTCCTCACCCCCCCCCCCCAGAAAATTTCAAGTGCCCCACACCAGGCGAAAAAAGTCTGGAAGAAACACTGCGGAAGAGGGAAACAGAGGCAGAGAAAGAGTGGGTTGTGGGGGGGGGGGGGGGGGTCAGTGGGGTCAGAAAAAAAGAAAGAGGCTTAAGGCATAGAGAAAAACACACAAATAAATTAGCTTAATTGATATTTAATGATTAACCCTTTATCCTGCCAGAACAATTATCGTGCACGAGCTCATTAACCCTTGCTTGAACTTTGACCTTTGACTTAATACGACTTGGCAATTGTATTTTAACCTATATTATACGTACATCAAGACGGCACATGTAATTATCTTTACCAATACAATAAAAAAATAATATACCTACATAAATACAACAGTCTTTAATATACCTATTTCAAGATGGTAACATATACATCAAGACAGTGACAAGTAATATACCTAAATGAAATCGATAACCTATAATATACCTACATCAAAACCGTAGCCTGTAATATTACCTATGTTAAGACAGTAGCCTATAATTGGCCTTTATAAAGAAAGTAACCTATAATATACCCATATCAAAACCATAACCTGCAGCATTAGAGTAGTCTATAATTTGCCTATATAACGAAAGTAACCTATAATATACCTATATCGAAACTGTAACCTAGAATATACCTTATAACAAGAGAGTCTAATAAACATAAAGTTTACTAATTATCTAAACGGAGTCTAAGAAAACCGCCATATAAAAATCACCCCCCCCCCCCCCATAAACTTTATTCCTTGATCCATGCACCTAATTAAACGCTACAGTAGAGTATCTAAGATAAGCCGACAGAAAAAAAAAGCCACAATTAAATTCTAACAGAGAACATACGGTGCTAGAAGACGAGCAGTTCCCAACATGAGACTTACAGACGCTATTTCGTTACACTACCAGTGTCAGTTCATCTGTTTATAACCGGTATACAACGATCATAACAATTATATTATTTATATAACGATTATTACATGTATTATAATCAGTGGCGGAACTAGAAAAAAAGGGCCA
Source organism: Physella acuta (assembly GCF_028476545.2). Lineage (NCBI taxonomy): Eukaryota > Metazoa > Mollusca > Gastropoda > Physidae > Physella > Physella acuta. Next base: position 9,753 of record NW_026734175.1, read on the forward strand.
CCCCGCAAAAACAATTTCTGGGCCCCCAGAATATATATATATATATATATATATATATATATATATATATATATATATATATATATATATATATATATATATATATATATACATACATACAAACACAGAATATGAACATAGGATACTCATTTTTGGCTTGATCGGGTTTCGAAAAAAATGCATTGTTTTGGGTGTTTTTTTTCCAATTAAAACAAAATACAACTTTTTTTTTTTTTTTTTTACAAATTACAACAATATGTGCGTGAGTACATTATATGTTATACAGTAGCCAGTCAAAAGAATATAAATCGTGAAAGCTTTGTATGTGTAATGGTTTCTTGTGTTATGTTTAGTTTATGTTTTTTTGGTATTTATGTTATTAAGTTTAAATACATTTCTTTTATATACTATGTCATTCTTTAGTATATATTTTTTATATAATAAACAAGAGAAGTAATTACTTTTTAATTTGTTCAGTACAAATCTATTAAAAGGAGCTTATAAGCACCCCAATTTAAATATTTTTAAAAAGGGGAAATAATTCATGGAAGTGTTTTGAACGTTAGCCTATCTTTCACACTGTATTTTGTGGTTTAAAACAAAGGGGAAAAGAATTAACAAGAGCGTGGTATGGTGTCTATAGAATAAAGATAATCTAGCCGCAGCTACAGTATTCATTTACAAAACATCCATCAAGTCAAAAATGCAAGAACATTAAATTGCATTAACTAAAAAAATTGATTTATGGTCGGCTGTGGGCCCCTAAATGGCGTGGGCCCCCCCCCCCGCATTGCGGGGTCTGGCGGCACTGTAGTTCCGCCCCTGATTATAATATGTATATACATTTTATAACATGCATTGAACGATTATAATAATTGCATAAAATCATAACATTTATAAAGCGATTATAACAACTATAATCTCATCTTTTTTTTCCGTTCAAGCACAAGACACATGGAGCAGATGAAGTAGAGTTAATCTGTTTCAGAGACCTCGGCATATGAAGGGATAGTGTGGTCAGCACTATGCCCAGCTGCCTTTGTTTTCACTAACGTGAGGTAGGTACCCATTAGAGCTGGGTGGACTCACGGACGTTCTACATAACAAACATAAATAAATAACTTTTATAAAACGCGTACAACACTTATTTAACGATGACTAAGGTAGGTTGCAGAGGCGTAGCGATGGGGGCGGGGGGGGGGGGGGGGGGGGGGGCGCCAAATTGATAGTTTGTCCCCGGGCGCCAGGAAGGGTCGCTACGCCTCTGGTAGGTTGTAAACATAAATAAAAACAACAACAAAAAAAAAAAACATCAACAAACAACAACAGAGAATAAAAGATAAAGAGTTCACTATAATAGGTTATCATAGTTTTGTTATACGAATATATAATTATATACATTGAAAGAAAATAAGTATGTGTGTAAACTGGGAATAAACATATATTATTGTATTGTCATCGGATATACACATATGCAAAGTTTAAAATAACTTGTTTGGTAGAAGTTATTTAAAAAAATGGATTTTGAAATTCCACGCAGATAAACTGAAATAACGACAAAGAAATCAAAATAACAATAATAAAACTTGTTTTTTTTTTAAAAAAAGAGTGACCACTCTAAAAACAGCGACTCCTCAGCCCCATTTTCTATGACGATTTTTGACAACCACATTATTTTTTTCCAAATTTTATTTTTACGACGCCCATAAACCAGCATGCAGACTTTCGTCACAAACGTTCAAACAGATCGCTCCGGCGGGTGGTGGAGCACTTAAACCTTGGCGGAGCTGCGACGGGGGAAGTGGTGGAATGAAAATGGAGCTGTGGTGATGGGTAAACCACGCGCAGTTAACTAGGCATGGCGTGTCTAGCCACGCGTACTGAGACAAAGGTTTGACAAGACAATTGATGTGGTTAGGGTTAAAAGAACATTCTTTACGCTGGGGAAACCTAATACCCCGGGGGGAGGGTTATTGTGGTTTTCAAATGTGTTAACTCAAATCATATGTTTTTTCCCCTTATAAATGGCATCACATATCGAAGGGGGGGGGGGGGGGCAGAGGCGTGGCGATCCTTCCCGGTGCCCGGGGACAAACTTTCAATTTAGCGCCCCCATATATATTTTTTATTTTTATAATTCAAAACTGCAGCTAAAATGAGCTTCGAATTTTTTTCCAACCCATTTTGGCGCCCCTAGGGTCGGCGCTCTGGGACAGATGTTACCCCCCCCCCCCCCGCGCGCCGCTACACACATCTGGATGGGGCGGCAGGGTTTGGACTCAGGAAAATTCAGAATTATTTATTCTAACGGGTAAACAAAGTCACAATAAATGACGACAGGATCTTATGGATAGGGGTGGGGGGAGGGGGATTGATAACGATGTGTCACACCGTGTAGAGTAAAGGGAGGGGGGGGGGGGTCAGAAAATGAAACAACACAATGTTGCATTTTAAACGGCAATGTTAGTAACTTAATTTTTTATCCGTTATTTTGTGCTTTAAAAGACTTTTTTTTTTGTAAGAAGTAATACAGTTAGTTCAACATACTCATTGTTGGCGGAGTTAAGTAAATGTTTTAGAAAAAAATAACTTTTTTAAATTCTTGACGTAATTGGGAGGGGTTAAGATGTTGGTCTGGCTTTTTGTGACGATGTATCACAATTGGGAAAGAAGGGGGTGAAATATCGTTTAAAAAGCGTGACGTCATTTAGGGGATGACCTTCCCTCCCCCCCCCCCCCCCCCCCCCACCCCTTTACCTTGACAAATATGTTCAAAACAGCTAATAATTAAACCTGCATATGGTTTAAGAAAACAGACGCAAAAAGCAACAATAAGAGAAAAAAAATGTTTTTTGAAAAATAAATCTAAATACATCTCGGTATTTAGCTTTCACTGGCAGACGAGTACGTCAGCAGCAGACGACGGAAGTTACATGATTTATGACGTCACATTCCGTTGAACTGACGTCAAGTGATTTGACCCGCATAATTATGTCGACGACCTCAAATTTTCGACCCGCATTCGATACTAGCGCTCCGGAATGAATATATAATCGATTACGATTTGAGTGTCGAAGCTATAGGTGAATGTCGGCATGTGTTCTACATGTTTGTATCGTGTTCAGATTAGATCACGCAGTTAGAGGTATCGAATCTTATTAGGTAGTCGGCTATAAATATCGATACTCCTATTGTTCTACTGGCATCGCTACCTCGGATACCAAAAACGGTTTTGGCCTCAGCCCAAACCCTAATTCTAGCACGATTGTAACCTAGGTCTAACTTTAATCAAAACCAAACCCGCTACATCGATACCAAACCCCGATACGATACTGTATTTCTTTGCCGATATCTTTCGTGCACCGCCTACTCTGTTAAAGGAAAGTTATTTATTTCATTTTATTTATTTATTTTAACCTCCCACCGATTACATTTCGTAATCGCTTCATGAATTAATGTAATAAATACGACACCCCCCCCCCCCTTACACACACAACTTAGGCTGTAATAGATAAGCGAGTTTCCAGGAAAAGAAATCTCTCTAAAAGTATCGATACTTTAGGTGTAATCGGCTCGGGCCATGATTCAATTAGGGTCTCGTGGTTACGAGCTAGGGTATTCTAATTAGGGCGATACGGTTGAGATAGGTTTGCGTCAGGTTTAGGTTTATTTAGGGGGTGGGGTAGGGCTAGAAATATCGACACTTATACAAGTACACGCGGTATCACATGACGGAGCAGAACGGAGATAATTAGTCGTACTATGTTTTATAACTTAGATCAGTTGTGTTTTACTTTTGGGTTACCTTTTACAAAACGCGTATTTCAATCTTTATACATTATACTTGAACATTGTCTCTAAACACGAAGATTACAGTTGGTTTCTGTACACACGACCATTACACTTAGTTTATGTACACACGAATATAACAGTTTACGTATATACGAACAATTCACTTCGATTCTGTACACACGAACAGATGCGTAGCGAGGGTGAAGCGGGGGGTGCGGACCGCACCGGGTGACACTATTTAGGGGGGTGACACCAAAGCAAAAAATTACAAAATGTACATAAGGAAAAGGTTTATCTGCCAGTTCTATAAAAGTTAAATAGTATTTTATGCACAAATCGACAACTATTACAATAGGATGCGGGTGACACCATGACGTAAAAGTACTAGCTATAGAGAAAACATTGCTACATCCAACTGTTTTATTAACTAACTATAGATCGTTACTATTAAGTCTGCAGTGATTAAAGCTTATAAACATTCATGTACGCGTATGTGACATATATTTATATTATATGCCTATGTAGACCGACACAAACACACTTACACACACACACACACATACAAATATAAATATATATGTATATATATATATATATATATATATATATATATATATATATATATATATATATATATATATATATATATATACTTTGTTTTTTAGGGAGGAGGGTGGGGGGTGAGTGACGCGACAAAGTGCCGCACCGGGTGACACCTGACCTAGCTATGCCACTGCACACGAAGATGTTCCCTAAAGACGACCAATACACTAAAATTCTGTACACAATGACATTACACTAAGGTACGGTAAACACGAACATCACACTTAGATTCTGTACACACGAACTTATTCCCTAAAGACGAACATTACACTTCGATTATATACACACGAACATTACACTTAGATTATGTACACGCAAACATTACACATTAGATTATGTTGACACGAACTTATTCCCTAAAGACGAACATTACACTTAGATTATGTACACACGAACATTACACTCAGGTTCGGTACACAATGACATTTGAATGTTTACCCCACCACAGACCCCACCAGCTGAAAAAAAAAAACCCGCCCAGGCACCCTTTTATTTTTTACCTTGGTCCCTGGCGTGTGCACCTCGTTACCCCAGAGTTCGCACGGGTCCATGACGTAATCAACCTGTATCTCTATCGACAAAACCTCGGCCGTCCACGCGGAGTCTCGTCGGGGGTGAGACGAGATGAGATCTCCGGGCGGCATTAGGCTGCTGTGGGAGGAGTTGACCCGGGGGTCTAGGCTTTGAGGAATTTGAAGTTTACTCAACGCCGACTCGCTCTTAGCCTTGGCGTTGTGGGGAGGTGAATCCTTGTTGAACTGTTGCGTCCCGAGGTTGTTCTGAAGAGAGAAGTTCGTCAGTTGCGCGTTGTTTGATGGTGCGGTCCATTTTTCGGGTAAATCCGATTTGGGCTCGGCTTGAGGGTTTGAAAAGGTTGTCAAATCGCCCGCCGACGTGAAGGGTTTGTTGGGCGTGGTCGGCGACGGCGTAGGAATCTGAGGATTGGAGGAACATGACGTCAGCGCGGGGTTGGTATCACGTGGCTCCCGCTGACGCTGGATGTCGGAGAGATAGACGACGGGGTCGGAGGACGAGCGGACGCTGCTGACGTCACTCGCCGACGTCACGCTGTGGAGGGGGACCCCCGGGGGAGGGGCCGCGGGGTCGTCGCAGGACGGCAGGGCATCACGGGAATGGTGCTGGTTGAGGCTGGCGAAGGAGGTGGTCAGGCATTTTCCGTGGTGCGCGGTTGGTTCTGAGATGGTTCTTTGGAATGGAATTTTTCTGTGGGGGATGGATGACGTCACGCCATTTTGGATACCGCTCATCTTATCTGCGTGGAAGGAGAAGAAAAAAAAGAAGAAAGAAATACAGAAACAAAATGCGATTATTTTATTTTTAAAATAGCACGGTACGTCTAGTGTAATAAATCGCCTGTTAGCGCTAGAAATAGGTTTTTAAGCTAGATTTTGAGTGCTCGAGTTCGAGACCCTGGCTAGAATCGTAGATCGTCCCTGAGTCTACCCAGCTCTGATGGGTACCTGACTCACGTTACGGAAAGTAAAGACGGCTGTATATAGTGCTGACCACAGTATCCCTTTTAATTCCGAGGTTACTGAAACAGGTGAGCTCTATTTGACCTACCGCTAATTGGGGAACTTTACTTTTACTTAGGTATAGGATAAGAATCAATCGCCTGGGTTTCGATTCATCATGAATCCTGTGGACCCCTTGTGGAGCATTGGGACGCAATCACACCTCTCTATTGTACACGGTTCTGAGCGATTCCTCTAAGCTAGAATCACGTCATTCCGACAGCTTCTGCTTCACTAACAGATGACCTTTTTAACGTTTGTTTTAGACTACCTACTTTTCTTTTTTTTTTCCTTTGGAATTCCAATCTAATGCCTATTTGGTGATGTTACTAGTTGGTTTACGTAACGTGTGCCCAAACCATCCCCATTAGCACTTTAAAAAATTCCTATTCTAATACGGAGGGTTTTGATTAGTGTTGCAAAACTACAACATGTCTGCGGTGATACAAGTTGAATACTGTATCACAATCATTCTGTCGTTGTCAAATTATGGGTGTGTTCAGTGTACACACTCTCACTCATTTCCATAATTTTGTGGTACCTTTTGGCGTCAGGCAACTACAGATCAAGACTCCTCTACGGTCCCAAAGCATTAGCATCTATCTTGATCCCACTCTCGACCTTGCCGGTATGGCCCAATGGAAAGCTAAACACTACGTTTATTTATTTGGTACAATCTAGGTGACTATAGGAATTCCGAAGTTTGTAATTTTTTCCCTATTAAAATCCACTTCTGATTTTTAGAAAATTTAAAATCTCTAAATGAGTTGTTGACCACAGCTCAAGGCCCTCTTCTGCACAGGAGATTGGATTCGAGACTTTAGGGTTACACAATCGATGTCTCTCCTAGCTATCCTCGCCGTTTCCAACACTCGGTATAATAATTAAGTACTAAATTAAGTCTCGTGGAACGGTGTGGTCGAATGGTAGAGCGTAAGACTGCTGACCTGAAAGTCTCGAGTTCGGATAACGGGTTCGTGTACGTAGAATATCTCTGAGTCCACCCAGCTCTGATGGGTCCCTGACTCACGTTAGGGAAAGTAAATGCGGATGGGTATGGTACTGACCAAATTATCCCTTCATATTGCGAGGTCACAAAAACAGGTGAACTCTATTTGACTTACCCAATGGACTGTAAGGCTAGAAGAAAAACTTTGCTAGATCTATTTAGAAACTTATCTATACATAGTCTAGATTTTAAATATTTTATTTCATATTGTCATTATTGATAATAGATCCAAATTATATTTCATAACAAAATCTACCAAACTTACCTTCCTTTTTTAAATAAGCTAACGAAACGCTGAGGAAAGCAAGGCTAGATTAAAAATTCGCTTCATAACTATACCAGTGTTTGTATGTTGTTATGTCTGAGCGAGAGTATAATGGCTATCTTGTTTTAATGTAATGTAATAAACATAATTAGTGTGCACATTCGTATGTCGTTTTAAACTTCATCCCTACGCTATTTACTCTTAAACACCGGATGTCTTGATGCATTTTCCCAACAATTTTTTTGTAATGTGCTCATTAATTTAACCAATATTTCTAAACGGCTCATAAAACCACATATGGCCGCCTGCTGTCTTGGTGGGCCCCTAAAAAGACAATCATGAAACAAAAAAAAAAACTGCAGCCAAATCTCACAGTCAACACCTGTAAGTTTGAAATTTGACAAAGTCACAAAACTAGAAATAAACGATTATCAATGTGTCTTAGCAAAACTGTAGAAGGGGGGGGGGGGAGAAGAGAGGGTGTTGGGGACAGTGGCGTAGCCAGGATCGTCTTAAGGGGGGGGGGGGGGTTCCAATTTTTACCCGGGGACAAACTTTCGATTTGCACCCCCCTCAGACTTTCGATTTGCACCCCCCCCCCCCTCAGACTTTCGATTTGCACCCCCCTCAGACTTTCGATTTGCACCCCCCCCCCCTCAAACTTTCGATTTGCACCCCCCCCCCCTTTTGATTTGCACCCCCCTCAAACTTTCGATTTGCACCCCCCTCATAGTTTATATATATACCGAGGGGTCTATGGGGGGGAGGGGTTATGACCCCCCCTACCCCCCCCCCCCTGCCTACGCCTTTGGTTGGGAGAGGGCATATATTTTACAAACTGTGCGTCCAAAAATGAGTGTCGATTCGGTGCGTCTGAGTATGTGATAGCCCGATTGAAATTTCAAAGCATAGACTCTTTAAAAATAATAATTTCCCTCTAGACGTTTGGAAAGGTGCTGGAAATTATAGCATGGGTTAGAGGTTAAGATAGGTTTCTATTTATAAACAACGGAAAAACCCGCTGGAGGTTGATAGCCTTACAGTTGAAACCGAAAGAAAAAGCTCAGCTGAAATTATTTAAAGAAAAAAAAAGTAAAATGATGTGTGAAAAGATTGATAAAAAAATGTTTGAGGTTCCCTCGTCGTTCGCAAATTAACCCAATGAAAGCCGACGCGTAAATCTTTAATCAGCAGAAGTGTGGCTGATAAAAAATTGGTGCCGCTAATTATTCGTCCGCTTACTGGAGCTGATGAGTCTTAAAACTGTTGGTTGGAATAAAAATATGATTAGGTACTTGTTGATTAGCCATACACAAATATTTGTATAGCTAGTATCGAACATAATGATACAAATATTTATTTTTACAAGTATCGAAGATAACGATACAATATTTGTATATCAAGTATCGCACATTACAATACAAATATTTTTATAGCTAGTATTGCGCATAACGATATAAAACTTGTTTTACTAGTATCGAAGATAACGATACAAATATATGTATATCGACCTTTATATATTACGACACAAATATTTGTATATAAAATATCGTACAATATATGTACAGCTAGTATCGAACAAACGATTCAAATATTTGTCTACCTAGTATCGTACATAAAAATAAAAAAAAGTGTATAGATGTTATAGGACATAACGATTCCAACTACAACTCATAACTATCCGTATCCTTAAAGCATCTCTATCCTTCAAGCATCCATATCCCTATATTTAAAGCATCCCTACCCTTAAGACATACCTATCCCTATCCTTAAAACATCCCTATCCCTACCTTTAAGCACCCTTATTTGTTATCCCTAGCCTTAAAACAGCATCATCCCTATTCTTAAAACATCCTTATTCCTATCCTTAAAACACTCTTATCCCTATCCTTAAAGCACACCTATCCCTACGCTAAAGCACCTTATCCATATCTTTAAAACACTCTTATCCCTATCTTTTTAGTCTTAGTCTACCAGGTCCAAAAAAAAAAAAAAAAAACATCACGTTTTTAAAATGTCAATTTTGACTCCCCCCCTCCATTACAGTCACACATTATCACCCACGTCAAATCAGGTCACAAAGTTTCCGTCCACCCCCTCCCCTCATCCCTCTTCTAAATAAAATTCATCGTGTTTTTCGTCATGTTTATCGTTTTTGACAGATACAGACACACAGGTAGAGACAGAAATAACGATCGCACGCAACGTTCTTGGTGCAGAGATTACACATTTTACAGAAATGATCGGTCACTTTGTAAATTCCCCTCTTCAAACCTGACGGTTCATGTGAAAAAGGAAGTAGAGTTTACCTGTTCCTGTTACCTCAGGATAGTGAAAGGATAGTTTGGTCAGCACTATATCCAGCCGCCTGTGCTTCCCCTAACATGAGTTAGGTATCCATCAGAGCTGGGTGGACTCTGAGATGTTCTACTGACTTGAACCCGGATTCGAACTCGAGACTTTCGGGTTAATAGTCTAGCGCTCTACCTCTAGGCCACTATTGTCGTTTGGCCCGAAGTTAAACACACAGAGACACAGAGACACAGAGACATAGAGACACACAGACACACCAGACACACAGACACACAGACATAGAAACACCAGAAACACAGACACACCAGACACACAGACACAGACACACCAGACAAAAAGACACACAGACACACAGACACACAGACATACACACACATAGACAAACAGACACAGATAGATACACAGACACACACAGACACACAGACACACAGACACACAGACACACAGACACACAGACACACAGACACACAGACACAGACACACAGACACACAGACACACAGACAGACACACAGACACAGAGACACACAGACACACAGATACACAGACACACCCAAACCATGCATAATGGTGAACTGTTTGTATAGATACACAACTCTATACTGTGTTGAGACGAAGAAACGTCTCTAACAAGTGAAAATGAACAGCCTTGATTCTCGCAAGCTTGGGATGACATCACACACTACATTCAATGGAAACTCTCACTACCAACACTGGGTTTTTAATCACAAATACAGGGGAAAAGGACATCGTTAAAAATAATACAGCCTGGTTGCATTTTTTTTTATAGTGTTCACCAAAACCAGAGTTTCTTTCAGGCATCTCAGAGCCCCCCCCCCCCTCACCTGAAGAACGTACACTCCACCTCCCCCGAACAAAATAGAATTAATATAGAAAATATACACTTTTACAAGTGTCCCCACTCCTGGAAAATTTCAAGTGCCCACCCCCCATCCCCGGAGAAAAAAAAACTCTATTAGAAACACTGACCACCAAAACGGTCAGTTTCAAATACACACTTTCTAGAAACTTCCAGTAAAAATCCGACTTTCAACAATCTGAGCCAGACGTTAGCCAACAAATTGCACCCAGCCGTCTTTTGCTGTCTTCGATTAGGCGTCGAGAGGTTAGCGTCTATTAATAGACCTAGCCTCGTTCTGGTGTTTTTATGAGAGCTTAATCTGAAGTGTTTACCTGTTATTTATTGTTCGGAGTTTAAAGTTTATTGTTCGGAGTTAAGAGTTTATTGTTTGTCTCTAACAGCGGGCATGTCGTTAAAAATCTTTACTCTTGCTGATACAATAAGAATACATGCCCATAAAAGTTCGTAGCTGTTAACATTTCTTGTTATATTCAGACAATAATACATGCTCATAAAAGTTCAGGGCTGTTAAATACCCATAAAATTTCAGTGTTAATATTTCTTGTTGTGTTCATACAATAAGAATAAATTCCCATAAAAGTTCGTAGCTGTTAACATTTCTTGTTATATTCAGTCAATAATACATGCCCTTAAAAGTTCGGCGCTGTTAACATTTCTGGTTATACTCATACAATAAGAATAAATACCCATAAAATTTCAGTGTTAACATTTCTTTTTTATGTTCTTACAATAAGAATAAATTCCCATAAAAGTTCCGGCGCTGTTAACATTTCTTGTTATATTCAGACAATAATACATGCCCATAAAAGTTCGGAGCTGTTAACATTTCTTGTTATACTCATACAATAAGAATAAATACCCATAAAATGTCAGTGTTAACATTTTTTTTTTATGTTCTTACAATAAGAATAAATTTCCATAAAAGTTCGTAGCTGTTAACATTTCTTGTTATATTCAGACAATAATACATGCCCATAAAAGTTCGGAGCTGTTAACATTTCTTGTTATATTCAGACAATAATACATGCCCATAAAAGTTCGTAGCTGTTAACATTTCTTGTTATATTCAGACAATAATACATGCCCTTAAAAGTTCGGCGCTGTTAACATTTCTGGTTATACTCATACAATAAGAATAAATACCCATAAAATTTCAGTGTTAATATTTCTTGTTGTGTTCATACAATAAGGATAAATTCCCATAAAAGTACGTATCTGTTAACATTTCTTGTTATATTCAGACAAGTATACATGCCCTTAAAAGTTCGGAGCTGTTAACATTTCTTGTTATATTCAGACAATAATACATGCCCTTAAAAGTTCGGAGCTGTTAACATTTCTTGTTATATTCAGACAATAATACATGCCCTTAAAGTTCGGAGCTGTTAACATTTCTTGTTATATTCAGACAATAATACATGCCCTTAAAAGTTCGGCGCTGTTAACATTTCTTGTTATATTCAGACAATAATACATGCCCTTAAAAGTTCGGCGCTGTTAACATTTCTTGTTATATTCAGACAATAATACATGCCCTTAAAAGTTCGGAGCTGTTAACATTTCTTGTTATATTCAGACAATAATACATGCCCTTAAAAGTTCGGAGCTGTTAACATTTCTTGTTATATTCAGACAATAATACATGCCCATAAAACCTCTCCGATGTGAGGTTTGGAGCTCAGTGGTTATGTTGTAACTGAAAAGTATTTCGACCTGATCTTGAGCCTGCTCAACTTATATTTTAGGAAAAAAAATTATTGTTTCATTGAAGTAAAATAGTAAAAGGACGTGGGTCAGATGGGTTGTGCTGAAATGTGTCGTGACGATACAGGGTGTGTGTGTGTGTGTGTGTGTGCATGTTGGGTGTGTGTGTGAGGGGGGGGGGGGCTCAATTTTGTTGATAATGTGTTGGCGGCAAGAAGTTTGTTTTAAACATGCATGACGTCATTTATGGATGCCCCTTCCCGTTTTAGAAAAAAAAGCATTTAACAATGACTTATTAATTTAAAAACGTATTAAATTGTGTAAAATTAAGTAGAAATATAGTTTGAGTAAAGATACGTTGAAATTTAGTTTTTGTTAAGTTGGTGTAAAGGTACGTTGAAATTTAGTTTTTGTTAAGTTGGTGTAAAGGTACGTTGAAATAAATTGTATATTAAGCTGGTGTAAAGGTAGGTTGACACTTTGCGTTTGGCGTAAAGATAGATTGAAATAACTTTTGCGGAATGACAGATCCGCCTACAAATGTCCGCAGACTAAAATTTGTTTAATAATTGCTTGGTTAACCGGAGTTTTTCTTAGTAACAAACCTTGTTAATTATGTAACTTAATAAATACTTCTGAGTAACAAAACTTGTTAATTAAGGATCTAAGGAATATTTCTGAGTACCAAAACTTGTTAATTAAGTAACTAAGGAATATTTCTGAATAATAAATCTTGTTAATTAAGTAACTAAGGAATTCTTCTGAGTAACAAAACTTGTTAATTAAGTATCAAAACTAGTTAGTTAAGTAACTAAGGAATATTTCTGAGTATCAAAAACCTACCCCAGGTAAGTTGGAGATTCTTACTGCGAGTCAGTGGCGTAGGCAAGGGGGGGGGGGGGGGGTTAGGGGGGGAGGGTCAAACCCCCCCCCCTCATAGACCCCTCGGTATATATATAAAGTATGATGGGGGTGCAAATCGAAAGTTTGAGGGGGGGGGGGGGGTGCAAATCGAAAGTTTGAGGGGGGTGCAAATCAAAAGTCTGAGGGGGGGGGGGGGGGCTGCAAATCGAAAGCTTGTCCCCGGGTAAAAATTGGAACCCCCTCCTTGAGACGATCCTGGCTACGCCACTGCTTCGAGTAGGCCCCATAAACTTACCAAGGTGCTACCACAGGGTACCGGACAGAAGCAATGAGAACCTTTGATCTAAACAGTCGTCTTATAAGACGTTTCGGTAAAAGAACTTCGTCGGAAAAACAAAACAACTTTAAACAAGGTGAAACGTAAATGCATGTCATTTAGTAGATATGATCTCGGTCTTGACACAATAGATGCAATCTATTGCTTTTTAAATCCTAGACTGGAGGATGGGGGGGGGGGGGGGAGTCTGGGACTCACAATTCAATTATTGTGCTGTTAGTGTTATTGTTAGAGTTCATCTTTAGAAAAAAAAACAATAACATAACAATTTGAATGACACTTTTATCATAGGGTGGTGCTTTAAGCACAGGCGTGTATTGTTGTCAAAGACTCGCAGAATTTGACGAAAAAAATAAAATAAAAAGAAGTTTTGGAACAAGAAAAATCTGTACAAAATTCCATCACGAATTGTGCGCAGATCAATGTAGGGAAGGGTGGGGGGGAGGGGGGCTGGTAAATGGGAAGAGAAATTACTTTATGTTGACAAAGACAATTACAACTAACGCTATTGTATGCTTTCGTTCAGTATCATTGCTAACTACCCCCAAATTGAAATTCAAACGTAAGCCTTGCTACTAACTTTTACACTACCCCGACACCCGAGGCGTAGCGACCCCTACCGGCGCCCGGGGAAAAACTTTCAATTTGGCGTCCCCCCATATATTTTTTATATTTATAATTCAAAATAGCAGCTAAAATGAGCTTATTTTGGCGCACCTAGGGTCGGCGCCCGGGGACATATGTACCCCCCCCCCCCCCCCCGTCGTTACACCTGTGCCCGACCACAGTCATAAACACCAAACTCTAATCCTAGTTACGTCTCATTTTCGAAGACTATCACCCTTTGTTCTGTTTATTTTCCTGATCCTAGTTTTTTTAATATACTCCTGTCTCCGCCCACTTCGGTTTTTATGAACTTCGTTGTTGAATCGTTTGTCTTGTTATCAGGATACCCTGTCGCTGTTATCTTAGAAGCTGCCCTATGATTGGATGGTCGTGAACCCATTTTCGTCTCTACATGAGGTTTTTTTCGGAGCGTGGATATAATATACGAGCCGACCCGCAGCGTATCATACGCCACTATTTAGTTGTTTAATTTTCTACTTTTCAGTAATTCATAGTTTGTGAATTCGACAGTACCAATGCTGCCACTGAAAATATTTGCTTTAAAACACTATCAGTAGGTCGTTAAGAACGATACTACCCCCACCCTCCTTTCCCCCAACCCCTACCCTACACCCCCCCCCGTGAAAGCAGCCTCCTCTTAGTTACCTCCCCTAAGTTTTAAATCGTTTCAAACTAAATTATCTGCCCCTGATAGCCGTCACTAAAAAACCCGGCGATACAATTGTAAACTTTTAGCGTGAACCACAGCTCACCAGACCATATAGGGGTGGGGTGGTAGGGAGCGCGCATACAGCTTGTTTTCTAGCGTCTCCAAGAAGAGAATTATATATATAGATAGCATGGAGGGGAGAAAGGGTGGTTTATTATAGATTTATATTGTTTTTTCAATAGAATGTTGAGTGAAGCAATGATATACAATAGGAATATATATATATATATATATATATATATATATATATATATATATATATATATATATATATATATATACTGTTTTCCCAAAAACTCAGTCTTTGAATTTTCTCTTTTCTTCATTTTAATAAATAGTTCTGGTTTTTAGAACGGTTGAATAATTAAGTTGACACAACGTGATGTGCGTTTTTGTTTTTCATTTTTAAGTCGGATTTGAAATGGATAGACCATAAATTTGGGGGAAAACGGTAAAATTATTTCAAGGCAAAGCATACCATTAAATCCACAAGGATCAAAGGAAAAAGGGAGATCTAAAAATGGCGTAGATAAATTGAAAAAAGACATGAAATTTATTGACAAGAGTTGAAAAGAAATGGTAAAAATTGCAACGGACAGAATAGCACTGTAAATAGTCTAAGTTCCACTGCGAGTTGAAAAAGTCGAAGAAGTCGGGCCTACACTTGTTTCTAATTAATAAACCGGGAGTGATCTCCCCTAAACTTTCTCGAATATTCTTATATAAAATAACAGGGGATGGGAACTCGGGCTATAGAAATGATTTTTTAATCCATTTTAAATACTTAAAGTTTTAAAAATAGAATAAAATCTCGTAGACAAATTAATTGCACACCAAGTGAACTCTAAATAAAAAACGCATAATAGTGCGCAATATTATTAGTACTTTAAAAATTTACATTCGTTTTTTGAGAAATCGGAAGTAGCGTAAATTACTACTTCCGGTCAACGGAAATTACTCAAAATTAACAGAAGGTAGAGAATTAGATCTTTTACTTACATGTGAAATTTCATTTATCTATCTGAAATAGTACTCAAGTTATAGGCTTTTGAAAAATTCAAAGTAGAAAAAGTACCACTTCCGGTTGTCGGAAATAGCTCAAAAATTGATACGCATCTACGATTTTGATATAACACTTATATATGAAATTTCATCAACCTAGCTGTAACGGTACTCAAGTTATCGTGTTTACACACAGACACACAGACACACAGACACACAGACACACACACACACATAGACATACGGACAAGATTGCAAAATTATGTTTTTCCGTATCAGTGAGGTGTAAAACGTCGAGATTTGTAAAAATCTCGATTTTTTTTTTGCACGATTACAATACTTTCTCTATACTACGTAGGCCTATATACGAGAAAGTGATAAATAATTTGTATAACAATCACGTAATCTATTTATCGCCTAATTGTGTAGCTGTATCTGTGGGAGGGGTTGGTCTATGTAAATGTTATATAACCTGTATGGAATAGGGGATTGTGCAATAGGTGCTCGGTCTTTTAAAGGAAAAAATACAACACACTGCTGCTCTTTATCTAAGTTAACAAACTTACCGCAAACACCACGTGACGTAGATAAATACCAGCATAGCAGCATATTTGTTTCAGCGTTCAAACAAAACAATCTACTCTAATGATGTTTTGGGCAGAAGAGCTTCATCAGAGCAACGAAGCTACCTTGAACAACTGGAAGAGGAAATGTGTCCTCTTATACGGGATCAGGACATAATCCCCCGACATTACTCCTGGAGTAATACCCCCTGTCAACTACCCCCCCCCCTCCGGACAGTGTTAGGTTCAGGTTTAGGTTTAGGGTTACGGTTACGGTTAAGGTTAGTGTTAGGTTCCAGTGACGTAGCTTGGGGGAGGGCAGGTGGGGGGCCGCCCCGGGCCCAAACCCTAAGGGGGTGCCAAACAGAGGCGTAGCGAGGGGGGGGGGGGGCGGGGGGGGACATATGTCCCCGGGCGCCGACCTTAGGGGGGCGCCAAATTGACAGTTTGAGGGGGGGTGCAAATGAAAAGTTCGAGGGGGGGGGGTGCAAATCGAAAGTTTGAGGGGGGGGGGGGGGGGGTGCAAATGAAAAGTTCGAGGGGGGGGGGGGGTGCAAATCGAAAATTTGCTCCCGAGGGGGGCGCCAAATTGAAAGTATGTCCCCGGGCGCCGGGAAGGGTCGCTACGCCTCTGGTGCCAAAAGAGTAGAAAAAAATTATTAAAAAGTTCGTTTTAGCTGAATTATAGAACTATACACAAAGTCACGGACATAAACAACTTCAAGTCTTTACACAATGATTTAACTCTTTTAACTGTTTTCTAAATCAATTTTGAGACACCGTAAAAGAAACTTACGGGGATAGCCACTTGTTAGAAGCCTCACAAACCTTTTCAGCTGGGGATGGGGTGCACTTTTTCATCTATATAAATTGGTGGTGGGGGGGGGGGAGCTAAAATTGATAGTCCGCCCATGTCGCCTGAATGGGTCGTTACGCCTCTGTTAAATTTCAGGTTCATCAGGATTTGGTGGGGAGGGGGGGGGGGGTGTTAATTAACAGGGGATAATGACTCCATACAAATTTGAACAATGCCAATGAGTGTCTATTAGCATAAATGACATCTAGCGGTCTTCGTTCAAATATAGAAGATATCGTTTCGATACCCGAACTAGCAGCACAAAGGCGAATAAGGTCGGAAAAAGGGGCGAGCAGTCTTGCCAAGTAAGCTGGAGAATTGTCGGTAGATGTCTTGGCAGAGTTGTACTGCAGTGATGTATTAGAGGACGGTGCGCACACGTTGGGCGTCAATGTTGATAGATGAGTGTTGAAGTTGATAAATGTAACGTGAGTGTTGATGTGAGGGTTGAGGTTTGTGATGATAGCTTGCGTATTGTTGAGTTCAGCGGGGTTGTTTGGGCATTGAATGTAAACTGTGTGTGAATTGTTTGAGTGTTGGTTTTACAGTTCAAAGCTTTAGTGCTGGTGTACTTATCTATCGAAGACGTGGCCTAGCCGTAGAGCGCTAGACTGCCAACCCGATAGTCCCGAGATTCCGGGTTCAAGTGCCGAGGTCACATAAACATGTGAAGTCCTACCCATTGAACGATCCATAGGGCAGATAAAGTAGAGTTCACCTGTTTCTGTGACCTCCGCTTCTTTCCCTAACGTGTATCAGGTATCCTTAGAGACCCCCCCCCCCCCCCCCAGGACTCGAGGCCCTGGCCTTAGTGCAATGGCCCTTAACCTGTTTTAAAAGGTATCGAACCCCACCAATTATTGTGCGCCTTCTTCAACAGAGGCGTAGCGACAGGATTTTTATTTAGTGTCAAACAATTGATGTAGCAAACAGTTAATTCAGTCTGTTAAAATTTGTAGTAGTGAATTTTCTAAACGCAGGCTTTGTATAATAAATTAATCCATCTCAGAAATAGGTTTTTATTTATTTTTCTACCCCGTTTGGCGCCCCTCTAGGATAGGTGTATGTCAGGTGTATGTCTTGACCTCAGCAGAACCCCTGAGACTGTCTCACCGAACCCCCGTGGTTCGATCGAACCCAGGTTAAGTGTTATATTGTGTTATATTGTGTTATATGAACCATTTTATGACCAAAGAACGATACATGATATTTCTGGAGTTCTGTTGACATCATTCAACTTTACAAGATGATCACTTTGTGGGTAGTTGTAAATGTTGATACCGCAATCTCTGCTGTTGATGTCTTTACACAAATTGTTGATATCACCAACAAAGGAGCTGTTGTATTCAACTATGGTGCTAGTATCAACATGTAAGGTGTTGATATCATCGAAAACAATGATGATTGCATCAAATCAGGTGTAGATATTATTAGAACTAGTGTCGAAACTATGATTTATTACGTTCAATTTTTTTCCAAAACATTTGCCTTATTATATAAATGTTGATAGACGTTAATAGAAACTCATCAGCTAAGGTAAACTGCGAAATTCTGTGGGGTAAACTGCGAGCTTCTGTGGGGTAAACTGCAAACTTCTGTAGGGTAAACTGCGAACCTATTTTGGGTAAACTGCGAACTTCTGTAAAATCGTATGTTATTAATAACGTCTTACTTTGGTGGTAGAAATTTCAGTTATATTACCAAATACCAATTCATGTATACATATTACAATGGTGAACTTATACACACTAATAGAACAAACACCTATCTAAAGTCCCTATCGTAACTTCAACCATTGAATCAATCATGCAATTATCGATCACACGCCGAACTTGTATGACGGGAAGATAAAATTCCACCTCACGGAGGCGGAAATGGAAAAAAAATGGCGGGAGAATTTTGTCGAATTATTTTCTCGCCTAATTACTCGGTTCACTTCAAACAGTGGTCGCACACACGAGTTAGGCGGCATAACTCTGGGGTGAGTGATGTAAAGGGAGATAATAAGATCTGAGTTTTATAGGGTAGAACTCGTTCGTTTGAAACGGAAA
>NW_026734176.1:10000-12500 GCF_028476545.2 Physella acuta
TAAAACCGACCCGCGAACCAGCTACTAAATGGTTCGATAAGACTTATCTCAAATACAATCGTTTTCTATCAGTGTTATGCCTTCAATCGATACTTTTTGATGAAATAAATACTTAAATGATTTAATGAATGCATATATACATGTAATTAATGAGTGAAAGTATGTATAAAGTATTAGATAAATTAATAATAAACCGACCCAGCTACTAAATGGTTCGATAAGACTTATCTCAAATACAATCGTTTTCTGTAATTGTTATGCCTTAAATTGATAATTTTTAGTTAAACAAATACTTAACTAATGAAATAAATACATAGATAAATGTATTTAATGAATTAAAGTATGTATAAAGTATTATATAAATTAATAATAAACCGAATCCGACCAAATTTAAATCTAAAACCACGATCGGCGGCGTAATGAAGTGTATCGTAAACCCGTTTTTTTTATAATTTAAAATGTAATGACAGAACTCCCAAAACAACAATACACATACATATTAGTACTATGGTGAATTGTAGTTGTATTAGGACCGTAATTATAGTTAATTAAGGAACCATTCATTGTCTTCGCTCTGTTATGTACGTCGTCGTTTAATCGACACGGCATATTTGGCTTGAATCTAGAAAAATTCAAACTCTAACCCTAAGGTAGACAGGCAGGGTAAATAAATGTGGGTGATCTCTCATAAAATTGTCTTCTAGGAATTATTTTTATATAGACTATCTTTTCTGTAGAGTTTAAGTGGACAAGCGCGGACGAAATAGAGCGCAAAATTTAAAATGAATTAAAAATTTTCATCAGACCGGAAGTAGGCATAACCTAGGCGCCATGTTTCCGTCGTACAAGTTTTCACCGTTGCAGTCACCGTTTCAATCGCTCTTCGTGTGGACGTGTATTATTTCTAGTCATGTGTTGTGTAGATGATTCGCTTAAGGTAGGTGTTCGGACTTATTTCTTTAATATTAATTAAACCGTATTTGCCTTGTCGGCCTTAAAATAAAGCTATTTTTTTTTCATCGCAATCGAAGTGTTAGATCTAGAATCTAGTTCCCGCCTCCGCTTCGCTAATTCGACTTAATGTAACTATGACACAACTATTAAATCTAGAGTCTCTATTTTAATTAAATAATTAGGAATTCTATCTCTAGATGATATCTAATCTATTCCCACACGTGTGTGCAAGTAGGATTTAACGTCAGAACAGGTGTGGTGGTCTAGGCGTCGCTATTTTTGACGGTAGGAATTTTTTTTTTAAATTCGTAAAATTTTATATAGACTTTATATAGCAATTTACTAAGACCGACCCTAACGCCCAGTAAATATTTAATTACCACATTGTTATGGACACGGTGTATTAGGTAGGGCCGAGGGCTATCCATAGGTACCAATTTTTAAATTTTGTGACAATTAGGAGCCGAGTTATAAAATAAATTTAAAATACTGGTTCTGGTCTTAGACTTTATATAGCAATTTACTAAGACCGACCTTAATACCCATTAATTATTTAATTAGCGCATAGTTATGGACATCCTGTATTAGGTTGGGCCCAGGGCTATCCGTAGGTACCAAGTTTATAATTTTGTGACGATTATTAGTCGAGTTATAAAATAAATAAAAAAAACTGGTTCTGGTTTGCACTACATTTCTTTCTTCTTTAACGGCGGACTCCCGGTCCAGCCCCATGGGTTACCCGTGAGCCGGGGCCTCGTTAGCCTGGACGGCTCCGATGTGACCGCGGATTGTTGTGGCCCGCCTCAGCCCGAGTCGAGATCACCCTTCCGATCGAAGGTGGACGCCATAGGGCGCCCGGGATAGCCCGGGGCGCTGTTCGTCACCCGAGCGCAGGGGCGCCGGGAGACGCCCCCGGTGAAGTTTGGCGGGTGATTCTGGTAGAGCTCCCCACCCCGATCGCAGGACACCCCTCGCCGCCCGCCCAGGTGTCGAGGTGGCCGCGGGGGAACTCGGGGCGTTTTGGCTCCCCCTTGTGCCGGAGCGGCGCCCTCGGTCCCAGAACGCCCCTGGCGGGTGATTCGCATGCCCCCTGGGGTGGGGAACGCGGGTGGGTGGTCGTAAAGCGTGTAACCGCAGTGGGGGCGGCCCCTTAGTCGGGGGCGCCAAAGTTGGCACCCCACCTGGGGCGCCCCCCGGAAGTGTGGCGCCCGCGCGAGTGAGCCCCGTAGATGCGCCCCGACACCCCCGCGCCGCCCCCCGGGTCGCGGCACCCCCGGCGCCCTCCGTGCGGGCTCCCCTCATGGGGCGGCACCCCGGTCCTCCCCGAGACTATGTACCCGATTTTTCGGTTTAACACTAGAGGTATGGGCAGAAATACGGCGGTTAAAACGGTCTGTATCTACTATTGTGGAGGTGAGTGTCGGTGAAGCCTCTATGTGACGCTAGGATCCGCGCTCCCTCGCAGCCAGCGACATGTGCCCGATCTGACCGTGCGTGGCTCAGTCTCCCGACTAGCTTCCCGGTAAAATGCGGGCTCGGCGCGCAG
>NW_026734176.1:20000-22500 GCF_028476545.2 Physella acuta
TACGTGGATATTAAAAACCCAATTGAAAAATTTGGTTGAGTTCATCCCGCCGTTTACCCGAATTTTAAAAAAATTGTGAAAAATAAAAAAAAAATAGATGAGCTGAAGTTTGATGGGTTGCCGATCAGACCGCCTCGACTTAGCGGCATTCCCGCGTAGAGTGATCGAGAGTTTTCCAGTCTCAAGCTCGCCCAGTGTAAAGACGCGGCATTGCCGTAGAGGCTAAGCTGCTAAGTAGAGACGGTGTTTGTACAACTATATTTCACTTTATATTCTTAACCAATGTATGTGTTGTAGAAAGCAGATTTTTCTCATCCCGCCGTTTACCTGAAACGAATAAAAATTTATTTTGTACAAAATTAAAAACATTAGTGTTTCCAATAAACTACATTTCACGTTTTCTAATTTAAACTTAAACGAATGACTGGTATCAAAATATAGGATCTATGTGAAAATAAAAACACGGTGTAAGAGTTTTCAAACCTCGGTAATGCCGTCTAAGACCAACTAGTCGACCGAAGGGACAGTAGTTTTCCGGTCGATAAGACATATCAGCCCGGTATCGCCAAAGTTAATTACGATCGGTCATAATAAACTAAATTTAAAATAAATAAATAACCCAAACGTGTGTATACATCATGTGGTACGTATTCAGTTCTATTCTAACTGGAATATATATTTTAAGAATCAATGAACTTAAGTTTTAAAACCAAACCGAAATCGCGCGAGTCGTCGTTGTAAAACTAGATTTAACAAACGGCTGCGTAATATTAGACTTAAAAATATTATATAATATCCTCTATTGATTAAATAGTGAAAAATAAGCTTCAATGTAGCTTAATCTAGTACAAAATCTAAAAGTTGTGATAAATTAAATTGAAATTAAACACGATAGACTTAAATCTAGAGTTAAGGAATAAAACCGACCCGCGAACCAGCTACTAAATGGTTCGATAAGACTTATCTCAAATACAATCGTTTTCTATCAGTGTTATGCCTTCAATCGATACTTTTTGATGAAATAAATACTTAAATGATTTAATGAATGCATATATACATGTAATTAATGAGTGAAAGTATGTATAAAGTATTAGATAAATTAATAATAAACCGACCCAGCTACTAAATGGTTCGATAAGACTTATCTCAAATACAATCGTTTTCTGTAATTGTTATGCCTTAAATTGATAATTTTTAGTTAAACAAATACTTAACTAATGAAATAAATACATAGATAAATGTATTTAATGAATTAAAGTATGTATAAAGTATTATATAAATTAATAATAAACCGAATCCGACCAAATTTAAATCTAAAACCACGATCGGCGGCGTAATGAAGTGTATCGTAAACCCGTTTTTTTATATAATTTAAAATGTAATGACAGAACTCCCAAAACAACAATACACATACATATTAGTACTATGGTGAATTGTAGTTGTATTAGGACCGTAATTATAGTTAATTAAGGAACCATTCATTGTCTTCGCTCTGTTATGTACGTCGTCGTTTAATCGACACGGCATATTTGGCTTGAATCTAGAAAAATTCAAACTCTAACCCTAAGGTAGACAGGCAGGGTAAATAAATGTGGGTGATCTCTCATAAAATTGTCTTCTAGGAATTATTTTTATATAGACTATCTTTTCTGTAGAGTTTAAGTGGACAAGCGCGGACGAAATAGAGCGCAAAATTTAAAATGAATTAAAAATTTTCATCAGACCGGAAGTAGGCATAACCTAGGCGCCATGTTTCCGTCGTACAAGTTTTCACCGTTGCAGTCACCGTTTCAATCGCTCTTCGTGTGGACGTGTATTATTTCTAGTCATGTGTTGTGTAGATGATTCGCTTAAGGTAGGTGTTCGGACTTATTTCTTTAATATTAATTAAACCGTATTTGCCTTGTCGGCCTTAAAATAAAGCTATTTTTTTTTCATCGCAATCGAAGTGTTAGATCTAGAATCTAGTTCCCGCCTCCGCTTCGCTAATTCGACTTAATGTAACTATGACACAACTATTAAATCTAGAGTCTCTATTTTAATTAAATAATTAGGAATTCTATCTCTAGATGATATCTAATCTATTCCCACACGTGTGTGCAAGTAGGATTTAACGTCAGAACAGGTGTGGTGGTCTAGGCGTCGCTATTTTTGACGGTAGGAATTTTTTTTTTAAATTCGTAAAATTTTATATAGACTTTATATAGCAATTTACTAAGACCGACCCTAACGCCCAGTAAATATTTAATTACCACATTGTTATGGACACGGTGTATTAGGTAGGGCCGAGGGCTATCCATAGGTACCAATTTTTAAATTTTGTGACAATTAGGAGCCGAGTTATAAAATAAATTTAAAATACTGGTTCTGGTCTTAGACTTTATATAGCAATTTACTAAGACCGACCTTAATACCCATTAATTATTTAATTAGCGCATAGTTATGGACATCCTGTATTAGGTTGGGCCCAGGGCTATCCGTAGGTACCAAGTTTATAATT
>NW_026734177.1:5000-7500 GCF_028476545.2 Physella acuta
CGCCGGCGCGAGGCCATGCGATCAGCACAAAGTTATCCAGAGTCACCAAATGGGACGACGCAACCCCTTGCGAGGCCGCGCCGATTGGTTTTGAACTAATAAAAGCGCTCTTCCCGATAAAGGTCGGAGCTTCGATTGCATGTATTAGCTCTAGAATTGCCACAGTTATCCAAGTAGGATCGTGTCATCTAAGGAACCTCGACTGATTTAATGAGCCATTCGCGGTTTCACCATGGGACAGTGTGAACTTAGACATGCATGGCTTAATCTTTGAGACAAGCATATGACTACTGGCAGGATCAACCAGATAGCTATCGTTTGCGAGACGTTTTTCCACAACACATCGCGGGACGGGAGACAACGCTCTAGCGAGAGAACGGATCCCGGCATTCCCGGATTTTTTCACATCGGACCGCTCACATTTCCCCCTTCACCGTAAACACGGCGTCGCCGGGAAATCTCTCGATTTGCATCGAGCCGACTGCGTTTTGCAGACCCGTCGCCCGTTCCGAGGGCTGGGCCAGTGCGAGACTTTTATCGAGCCACCAATACTGCTTGGTTGCGTTAGCACTGCGCGTCGCCGCTGGCTTCACGCTACGGACACGTACTTTTACCTTCACTGGCGCGACCTGCGCGCCGAGCCCGCATTTTACCGGGAAGCTAGTCGGGAGACTGAGCCACGCACGGTCAGATCGGGCACATGTCGCTGGCTGCGAGGGAGCGCGGATCCTAGCGTCACATAGAGGCTTCACCGACACTCACCTCCACAATAGTAGATACAGACCGTTTTAACCGCCGTATTTCTGCCCATACCTCTAGTGTTAAACCGAAAAATCGGGTACATAGTCTCGGGGAGGACCGGGGTGCCGCCCCATGAGGGGAGCCCGCACGGAGGGCGCCGGGGGTGCCGCGACCCGGGGGGCGGCGCGGGGGTGTCGGGGCGCATCTACGGGGCTCACTCGCGCGGGCGCCACACTTCCGGGGGGCGCCCCAGGTGGGGTGCCAACTTTGGCGCCCCCGACTAAGGGGCCGCCCCCACTGCGGTTACACGCTTTACGACCACCCACCCGCGTTCCCCACCCCAGGGGGCATGCGAATCACCCGCCAGGGGCGTTCTGGGACCGAGGGCGCCGCTCCGGCACAAGGGGGAGCCAAAACGCCCCGAGTTCCCCCGCGGCCACCTCGACACCTGGGCGGGCGGCGAGGGGTGTCCTGCGATCGGGGTGGGGAGCTCTACCAGAATCACCCGCCAAACTTCACCGGGGGCGTCTCCCGGCGCCCCTGCGCTCGGGTGACGAACAGCGCCCCGGGCTATCCCGGGCGCCCTATGGCGTCCACCTTCGATCGGAAGGGTGATCTCGACTCGGGCTGAGGCGGGCCACAACAATCCGCGGTCACATCGGAGCCGTCCAGGCTAACGAGGCCCCGGCTCACGGGTAACCCATGGGGCTGGACCGGGAGTCCGCCGTTAAAGAAGAAAGAAATGTAGTGCAAACCAGAACCAGTTTTTTTTATTTATTTTATAACTCGACTAATAATCGTCACAAAATTATAAACTTGGTACCTACGGATAGCCCTGGGCCCAACCTAATACAGGATGTCCATAACTATGCGCTAATTAAATAATTAATGGGTATTAAGGTCGGTCTTAGTAAATTGCTATATAAAGTCTAAGACCAGAACCAGTATTTTAAATTTATTTTATAACTCGGCTCCTAATTGTCACAAAATTTAAAAATTGGTACCTATGGATAGCCCTCGGCCCTACCTAATACACCGTGTCCATAACAATGTGGTAATTAAATATTTACTGGGCGTTAGGGTCGGTCTTAGTAAATTGCTATATAAAGTCTATATAAAATTTTACGAATTTAAAAAAAAAATTCCTACCGTCAAAAATAGCGACGCCTAGACCACCACACCTGTTCTGACGTTAAATCCTACTTGCACACACGTGTGGGAATAGATTAGATATCATCTAGAGATAGAATTCCTAATTATTTAATTAAAATAGAGACTCTAGATTTAATAGTTGTGTCATAGTTACATTAAGTCGAATTAGCGAAGCGGAGGCGGGAACTAGATTCTAGATCTAACACTTCGATTGCGATGAAAAAAAAATAGCTTTATTTTAAGGCCGACAAGGCAAATACGGTTTAATTAATATTAAAGAAATAAGTCCGAACACCTACCTTAAGCGAATCATCTACACAACACATGACTAGAAATAATACACGTCCACACGAAGAGCGATTGAAACGGTGACTGCAACGGTGAAAACTTGTACGACGGAAACATGGCGCCTAGGTTATGCCTACTTCCGGTCTGATGAAAATTTTTAATTCATTTTAAATTTTGCGCTCTATTTCGTCCGCGCTTGTCCACTTAAACTCTACAGAAAAGATAGTCTATATAAAAATAATTCCTAGAAGACAATTTTATGAGAGATCACCCACATTTATTTACCCTGCCTGTCTACCTTAGGGTTAGAGTTTGAATT
>NW_026734177.1:17500-20000 GCF_028476545.2 Physella acuta
AACCTAATACAGGATGTCCATAACTATGCGCTAATTAAATAATTAATGGGTATTAAGGTCGGTCTTAGTAAATTGCTATATAAAGTCTAAGACCAGAACCAGTATTTTAAATTTATTTTATAACTCGGCTCCTAATTGTCACAAAATTTAAAAATTGGTACCTATGGATAGCCCTCGGCCCTACCTAATACACCGTGTCCATAACAATGTGGTAATTAAATATTTACTGGGCGTTAGGGTCGGTCTTAGTAAATTGCTATATAAAGTCTATATAAAATTTTACGAATTTAAAAAAAAAATTCCTACCGTCAAAAATAGCGACGCCTAGACCACCACACCTGTTCTGACGTTAAATCCTACTTGCACACACGTGTGGGAATAGATTAGATATCATCTAGAGATAGAATTCCTAATTATTTAATTAAAATAGAGACTCTAGATTTAATAGTTGTGTCATAGTTACATTAAGTCGAATTAGCGAAGCGGAGGCGGGAACTAGATTCTAGATCTAACACTTCGATTGCGATGAAAAAAAAATAGCTTTATTTTAAGGCCGACAAGGCAAATACGGTTTAATTAATATTAAAGAAATAAGTCCGAACACCTACCTTAAGCGAATCATCTACACAACACATGACTAGAAATAATACACGTCCACACGAAGAGCGATTGAAACGGTGACTGCAACGGTGAAAACTTGTACGACGGAAACATGGCGCCTAGGTTATGCCTACTTCCGGTCTGATGAAAATTTTTAATTCATTTTAAATTTTGCGCTCTATTTCGTCCGCGCTTGTCCACTTAAACTCTACAGAAAAGATAGTCTATATAAAAATAATTCCTAGAAGACAATTTTATGAGAGATCACCCACATTTATTTACCCTGCCTGTCTACCTTAGGGTTAGAGTTTGAATTTTTCTAGATTCAAGCCAAATATGCCGTGTCGATTAAACGACGACGTACATAACAGAGCGAAGACAATGAATGGTTCCTTAATTAACTATAATTACGGTCCTAATACAACTACAATTCACCATAGTACTAATATGTATGTGTATTGTTGTTTTGGGAGTTCTGTCATTACATTTTAAATTATAAAAAAAACGGGTTTACGATACACTTCATTACGCCGCCGATCGTGGTTTTAGATTTAAATTTGGTCGGATTCGGTTTATTATTAATTTATATAATACTTTATACATACTTTAATTCATTAAATACATTTATCTATGTATTTATTTCATTAGTTAAGTATTTGTTTAACTAAAAATTATCAATTTAAGGCATAACAATTACAGAAAACGATTGTATTTGAGATAAGTCTTATCGAACCATTTAGTAGCTGGGTCGGTTTATTATTAATTTATCTAATACTTTATACATACTTTCACTCATTAATTACATGTATATATGCATTCATTAAATCATTTAAGTATTTATTTCATCAAAAAGTATCGATTGAAGGCATAACACTGATAGAAAACGATTGTATTTGAGATAAGTCTTATCGAACCATTTAGTAGCTGGTTCGCGGGTCGGTTTTATTCCTTAACTCTAGATTTAAGTCTATCGTGTTTAATTTCAATTTAATTTATCACAACTTTTAGATTTTGTACTAGATTAAGCTACATTGAAGCTTATTTTTCACTATTTAATCAATAGAGGATATTATATAATATTTTTAAGTCTAATATTACGCAGCCGTTTGTTAAATCTAGTTTTACAACGACGACTCGCGCGATTTCGGTTTGGTTTTAAAACTTAAGTTCATTGATTCTTAAAATATATATTCCAGTTAGAATAGAACTGAATACGTACCACATGATGTATACACACGTTTGGGTTATTTATTTATTTTAAATTTAGTTTATTATGACCGATCGTAATTAACTTTGGCGATACCGGGCTGATATGTCTTATCGACCGGAAAACTACTGTCCCTTCGGTCGACTAGTTGGTCTTAGACGGCATTACCGAGGTTTGAAAACTCTTACACCGTGTTTTTATTTTCACATAGATCCTATATTTTGATACCAGTCATTCGTTTAAGTTTAAATTAGAAAACGTGAAATGTAGTTTATTGGAAACACTAATGTTTTTAATTTTGTACAAAATAAATTTTTATTCGTTTCAGGTAAACGGCGGGATGAGAAAAATCTGCTTTCTACAACACATACATTGGTTAAGAATATAAAGTGAAATATAGTTGTACAAACACCGTCTCTACTTAGCAGCTTAGCCTCTACGGCAATGCCGCGTCTTTACACTGGGCGAGCTTGAGACTGGAAAACTCTCGATCACTCTACGCGGGAATGCCGCTAAGTCGAGGCGGTCTGATCGGCAACCCATCAAACTTCAGCTCATCTATTTTTTTTTTATTTTTCACAATTTTTTTAAAATTCGGGTAAACGGCGGGATGAACTCAACCAAATTTTTCAATTGGGTTTTTAATATCCACGTACATTCAGCGCAAAGTGAAATGTAGTTTTAATGTATTTA
>NW_026734178.1:0-2500 GCF_028476545.2 Physella acuta
AACAACTTATAGGCGGTAATTATTCTTGTGTATTTTTTTCAACAACGGCTTTTTAATTCTGTTTCCTCTAAAATCAATGACGTCATGTTATTGTGTACTTTTCCGGCTTTAGAAAAATTCCTATATCTTCCATGTAACGTCACGTTTAATTTTCCGTTTGTGAAATTTTGTATTTTGCTTGTGTTTTTCACTATACAGTTCCTGTTTGACAGATAGAGTGTCAAAGTGACAGAATAGTGAAACTAATAGTATTATTATTACGAGATGAACGGCCCGTTGAGGGACAAATACAACGATCGCTAGGTTGATAGTGCCGTCTTTTTCTAACTGAAACAAAAATGTCACTGAATATGAATATACATAAAAGTCGATTGCGTTTTCGCAGCGTTCATCCGATCGCCATCAAACTTTGGGGGAGTTGATTAAAACACTCCAGGGAAGGGTTCTGCAAAAAAATTCTTTTTTTTAATTTTCGAAAGGGCGACGCCCCGGGAGGGTGCGATTTTTCTCAACATGTGGTATATAAAAATAATAAAAGTGAATTGCAGTGATACTGATCACAAGATCGCCATCAAACTTTGGGAAGATGTTGAGAATACTCCTGGGGAGGTTTTCTGCGAAAAAATATTTCAAATTCGCAGGGGGTGGCGCCCTGGTAGGGCGGAATTTTTTTCACTATATACGGTATATAAAAATATAAGTCGACTGCGGTTTCACACCGGTCATTCGATCGCCATGAAACTTAGGGGAGTTGATTAGAACACTACAGGAAAGGGTTCTGCAAAAAAAATCATTTTTAATTTCGCGACGGCGCCACGGAAGCAAGCAATTTTTCTCTATGTACGGTATATAACAATAAAAGTCGATTTTGGTTTGACACCGTTCATCCGATAGGCATGAGAATTTGGTGAGTTCATTAGAACACTCTAGGGAAGGGTTCTGTAAAAAAAAAAATCAAATTTTTTTTATTTCGCAAGGGTGGGCCCCACGTGAGGGGTGCGATTTTTCACTATACACAGACAATCTTTCTGTGGATAACTCAAATCTAAAAATAAAGTCACACTTCTTAAAATAACTTCGTAAGGTGAGGAAATCCTTCTGTACAGTTTCGTCACCTTGCGAATGTTGATAAAATAACTTTGTAAATCGAGGAACCATCCTGCAGAGTTTCGTCACTTTACGAATGATGCAATTAGCATCTATTTTTAGAAGATCTAATCAGAAATTGAGATCGAGCATCTAATAATTCACTATTAGTAACACTAACAAGTTGCATCATTCACTCTGATGTTAATAACACGTCCAATATTTTTTTTTTCTACGTGTTAAAGAAAAAATCCTGTTGATTTGTGTCACTTCAGAGAATGATGCAATCTGCATCATTGTTTTCAGGATGCCATTTGGCGCTCTGGGTTATTCTGTGAGCACCAACGACGCCTATGTTAGTTTTAAATAGCAGTGGGGGGGCTTACATGTGCCTCTTCGGTGGTGTAATCTGCAACATCACATACTTGCTAGTATCACACGATAAATGATTTCCATAGCAACGGTAGTTCGACCGGCCTTTTTTCCATATGGTCTTACACAGAGCCTTCCGTGAAACCGGCAAAGATCCGAAAAGGCGAAATTACACGAGCCCTCGTAATATAATCCTAAAAAAATTCCAAACATATTCTACAGGGTGTATTTTGAATCAAACGAAGCGGGTTTTAGACTCAGGTCCCAAAACAACTCACTCAGAGATACATTGGGTACGAGCTGGAGACCACTGTTGAACTAGCTCTTTGAATACATAACATTAACATTTTAAAAATAAAGAAGGCAAAGATAAAGTCAAATTTTATTTGCGAAAAGAAACAAAATTCTCTTGCACTTGTATTACTACTAGACCTAGACTTAAAATAAGAATCTTTTGAAAGCACAACTGTTAAGTGGTCTGATTAATCTCCGGAGCTTTGTGCTAACAACTGAGTAACACACCTAATATACCCTAGGTTCAATAGATGCTTATTGTAAAAAAAAAGCGATACGTTTTACGTTAGGATAGTCCGAATAAGAATTGTTGGAGTTATTTCGTGTCTGGAAATCATAATTGTCCACAATATGTTATTTTAGGCCTCTCCCTTTCTCTCTCCCCCCCCCCCCCCTCTCTCTCTTCCTCCCTCTCTCTCTCTCTCTCTCTGGGTCTATGTGTGTGTGTGTGTGTGTGTGTGTGTCTGGCCCCTCTTATCATTCTCTCTTTCTCTGCGTTCGATTTTGAGACTACAGTAATGTCATCAGCTCGAAGAGTAAGGTGGGTCGATCAATACGAACCAGGCTGGCTTGTGACCTCAACCATTCCGATACAGCAAGCATTCAGCTAGGAAAAATTCGATACTGCCAGGCATTTCCGCCACCTCACGCTCAAGCATTCTTAAACTAGCAAACTGGAACTACAAGTTCTTGTAAATGCTACATTCTCTGGTATTTTCCCCTCCCTACGCACCACTTTTAAAAACGA
>NW_026734178.1:7500-20000 GCF_028476545.2 Physella acuta
GAGCCAATATGTCGGAAGCCCATTTGTCGGTAGCCAATATGTCGTGAGCCCATTTGCCGGGAGCCCATTTGTCTTGAGCCCTTATGTCGGGAGCCAATATGTCGGGAGCCGCTTTGTCGGGAGCCAATATGTCCTGAGCCTATTTGTCAGGGGTTAATATGTCGGGAGTCCATTTGTCGGGAGCCTAAATGTCGGGAGTCAATATGACGGGAGCCCATTTGACGGGAGCCAATAAGTCGGGGCCCTTTTGACGGGGCTATTTTGACGGGGTCGGTTTGTCGGGAGTCGATTTGACGGGGTCATATTAACGGGGCCGTTTTGACGGGGCTGATTTGTCCCAGGTCGTTTTGACAGGGCACCATATACTAGCGTAGCACCCCAGGGCGAGCTGTATGAAAGCCTTGAGTGTACGTTAAGCAATCTTCGTAATAGTGAGGTAGAACACACTTCAGCGACCGCCCAGAGATCAGGGACGTAGAGGTGCGCTTTCGGGAGCCCCGGTTAGACTTCTGCAGGGGCGTTGTCTACGGACCCTGGCTCAGTTAAATCATCGAATGTCGTGTGCCACCGTGTCAATATTGCAGGGTGCTATTTGAAACGAACGTAGACGCCTTAGGGCGCAAATATCGTACCCTATCGGGACGCCAGCGGACGCGCAAAATTCAATTTTGTGAACGACTATAATGCGACATCTTATCCACATTATATCGCACTCTTTAAAACGAACGTATGCGCCATAATACTCAAGGGAAAGCTCGGTAAGCCAAATAGCACCCTATGGGTGGCCGGAGGTGATTCGATTAAGTGTGTGACTATAACAACCCATTGTATCCATTCTTATCGCACTCTGTAAAACGAACGTTGCGCCATAATGCCAACGCGTGAGCCCAGGTGCCAAATCGCCCATGCCGGTGCGCCTGATTCGATATAGTCAACGATTAGTGTTGCCCATTGTGTCTATAGTGTATAGCCTTTTAAAAAAACGAACGTAGGCGCCATAATGCACCGCCCTGCATAATTAAAAATAATATTTGTTTTTGCAGAAACCTTCCCTGGAGTATTATCATCAACTTCCAAAAGTTTCATGACACTTGGATGAACGGTGTCATACCGCATCTTACTTTTTTAATATAGAATATAAAGAACAACCGTATCGACATTTCAGTTAAATTGATTTTTTCCACGCAGGAACCTCCCCATTCGTATTCTCAACAACTTCCCAAAGGTCCATAGCGATACGAATAAATGTATAGTATTGGTAATGCATAAAAGACAAACAAAAAACCTACACACACAGACACACTTTGGTTTATATATATATATATATATATATATATATATATATATATATATATATATATATATATATATATATATATATATATATATATATATATATATATATATATATATATATATATATATATATATATATATATATATATATATATATGTTACGGCCAAAGCCCGAAGTGCGGTCAAAGCCCGAAGTGCGGCAAAGCCCTCATTGGCCGGCCAATGTGCGCATTGGCCGGCTCTCTTGGCCAAAGCCCGAAGAGCTTAGCACTGAGAGCGTATTTCGTACATTGGCGTGCCAGTGCACGCACTGGCCGGGACGTACTGGCCAAAGTCCGAAGACCTTTAACTTGACAGCGTATTTCCTACATTGGCCGGACAATGCGCGCACTGGCCGGGACGTGATGGCCAAAGTTCGAAAAGTTTAAAATTGACAAAGTTTTTTCGGCCTGGATGTCCTATCAACAATAAGTTGTGATCGCGTTTTCATTAATCTGGGTGAGGTTTCATTGTGAGTAACGTATTGTTTAGCTGTTGTTTGTATAGCATTCTATATGCAATGTGACATGGACCAAAATAGTCGTCAGACCAAGTTACAGACATATCAGATGGCTGCCAAAATAAATAATCAAAATCCTAATGGAAGTGAATTTGTTCACGGAAATCCAAGGCATAGCCAAAGCCAAGTGTAGATTGTGGAAAAATATTGTAGTGCAGCCCATTCTTGTGGATCCTGTGGCAACGATGTCCATGCAATATGCGGAATAGCCAATGAAGCAGACGAAGGATACAGAGGGAAAATTACTTGCATAATTATTATGTCAGAATAAACAAGAAATCATGGACAACAGATCAGCATCTCATACTAGCTTGCAAACTCAAGGTGCCAAGACGTTAAAAAAAAATCAGATACAAATTTTAAACAAGCTGAAGTGGGAGATAATGTTCGCATCGGTATACCCCATGTTGACAGAGGTCGCGGTGATCCCCGAAGCGTCATTGCAGTTGTCATGGGCGACGAGGGCGCTTTCTACAAGCTAGGAAAGGAACATGGTGTTCTAAAACAACTATATGTTAGAAGTGAGTTTTCAATTCTTTACGAAAAACCGCTCTCATTGTCACCCGTTGGCACCGAGGAAAATCACTACGAACCATCGCATCTTCAACATCACTAACTGGCGGCCAAGGCTACATTTATTGCAATTGCACAACCTAGTGCACAACAAATCGCTGCAAGTGTAAAAATAACAATGTAATTCCAAATAATAATCAACAAAGACTTAATTTTTATGATTCTTACGGTATAAAAAAAAAACAAAATCTGCTCATGATCTTCTAATTTGGACTCTGTCCCTAGCCAGATGATCTTCTAATTCGGACTGGCCGGTCCACCATGGCCAGTCCGCAGAATGGCCGGCCAAAGGCCGAAAACAAAAGCCGTTTCACACTTTGGCCGGTCCACCATGGCCAATCACGAAATTAAGTCTTTATTGATTATTAATTAAAGTAAATGACGACCGTATTCGATTCACTTAAAGACTATAGTAACATTTCTTATCCATAGTCTATCGCACTGTTTAAAGCGAAATTATGGACCATAGCGCTCACAAGATAGCCCAGGGCGCCAAATCGACCCCTGTCGGGGCGCCAGCGGACGCGCCTGTTTCAATTTAGTGAACAATTATAATACTCCAAGCTTATCCGCTAACGGAAGGAAGTAAACATATAGGACATTAAGAACCTTGATTATTAACTGTTATTGATTTTAAAAAATAATTAGTAAACAGTACGTTCAGTGTATAGAATAAATAAAAGGCAGTATTAAAAATACCAACAACACTGCACTTAATCAATCCCCGCTAATTATGTAATTATTTTTTCCTAACACCAAAACAAAGTAATAAAAAGTAAATCCTTCCCCCCCCCCCTTATGTAATGGTTTTTTAAAGGGAAGTAACTGTGTTTTCCTAATCAAGGGACGTAATGAGCGCTAAAGGACTAAATGCAAATAATTTTCAGACACAATTAGAAATTTTATAAACTTTGATACATTTTTTTTT
Source organism: Physella acuta (assembly GCF_028476545.2). Lineage (NCBI taxonomy): Eukaryota > Metazoa > Mollusca > Gastropoda > Physidae > Physella > Physella acuta. Next base: position 10,857 of record NW_026734178.1, read on the forward strand.
TTATTTTATGTAATGTTCATATTAAAAATTATTATTTTAAGTACGCAAAATGAAAATTGTAAAACACTTTCAATATTAATTTTTTAACTCAGAAATTTAGACCATGAGCATCTAATACTGAATCCATAGAAGTATCGTTTTTTCTTATATTCCTTTGTAATCCACGACAAATATTTTACAAACATTGAACACAGAATTGAACTTTATATATTAGATAATGTAATTTATGTAATGAGGTGTGTGGGTATTAATTTGATTAAATCGCCCGTATATTAAAGTGTTTGCTTGGTAACATTTCGCTTGTAAAGAATTAACGAATAAATAAATAACCCACCATTTTACATCCAGGTAAAAGCACCTCCAACGATGTGTCTATAAACGTTGCCTTTCCCGCGAACAACGGCTTTGATAATCTAGCTACCCGTACTCTCAGGGAAATTGGAACGTGGAATTTCTTAAGTAGAGGTCACACTAGACGAAGATTCCCAAGGTAATAGGAAATAATATTCAATTCGCAAGACATATTTAAACCAAAAGCAAAATATATACTATATTCGTAATAGGCCGATATGTTTCTGATAAGATACGTGAATTCGAGCTTACAACTGATACGTGAGAATTTTTTAAAACGAAATAAATAACATCTCCAAATTTATCCTTCAATTAGAACACGCAGATTTGTGTTTAAATTAAAAACGAATACAAAGTTAAGCGAATGATGGGGTTGAGTGTGTTCAAGCTTACATGACCAATGATAGTCTAGAGTGATAACCGAAAGATACAGGAATTATCACCCGCACAACGCCGCAGATGCCGGGCGAGACAAGCTCTCAGTGGGAGCTCGTTGTCCGAGACGCACGTGTCAGATCTGTGTACGATAGCAATTAGATTTTCACGATAATGCTCACCAGGCAGATGTTTCCTTCACACCATTCACTTGCATGCTGTAAGAAAACACCAAAAGGTAGACTTTCAGCAAGAACTATTTTTTACAAACTCCACACAGCGTTGTATGGTTTGGTAAAGCTACTAAACATACGAGAGAGAGAAGGGTAATAGTTTAAATTAAATGCATGTGTGAGGTCGAGTTGTTGGGTCACACGACCAGGCACTAACAGATTAAGTTTTAACACGCTACTTCAAATTAGTTTACTTTTTTAATATACATAATTAGCGAGAAAAAAATCAGAGATAAAACATAAAACATTAAGTGCGACTTAAGAAACTATTATACACTGTTACTTACTCGTATACAGAGTATATAGGAAGTATAGTAATTGTGCACAAAAATTACATGAAATTTTGACAGTTTTCATCGTTTTACACCTCAGTACTGAACCATATACGGAGTATTGGAGACTTATTTTTAATCGGGTAATAATTCTAAATCCAGATTTATCAAAATCTCGGCGTTTTACGCGTCACCAAGACGGAAAAACTGGACTTTGTGTCTCTCTGTCTGTAAACACAATAACTGGAATACCTTTACAGCTAGGTTGATGAAATTTCATATATAACTTTGAATTATATCAGTTATACTGTATATTAATTTTTCAGCGATTTCCTTTGGAACTGTAATCTACTTTCGGTTTTTTAAAAGCCTATAACTTGAGTACTGTTTCATATATAAGTAAAAGATCTAATGCTTTATTACCAGAAGTAGTACTTTACGCTATTTCCGATTCCTCAAAAAAACACAAGAATTTATTTTTAACTTGGTTCCTCTGTCTTTCGTCCGTCTTAGTCAAAAACTTGCGAGCGAAATTTCGAACTCTTCTATTTTAAACTTTTGACGTAGGTCACGACTCGATGACAATGTATTGTGACATTAAATGTTACATTTAATGATTAATTAACTCTCTGAAAATTAATCAAGGTTTTCTTTATTAAGTGCTAGCATCATATACCCGGCGATTCAATTCGTTCTTAAATTTTGTGTTGGAACGGATCCCCTTCAACACAATTAAGCGTTACGTGTCGACTGGTTATGCGCCATTGAGGCCATTGACTCCGATTTCAGCTTGCCTTTTATTTTTTTGGATTTGCTTCCATATCCTTTGTCCAACCAAGAACAAACTACAAGACAGCATTTGTTTGATTTTTGGGTTGTCTCTCCTAGACGAGAGGCTGTCCCCAGCTAACGAGCCTCATCTACCCGTGAATTTTCAATTAAAATGCATATCTGTAAATATGGACGCTATATAAAATATACATGAAACTAACCTTAACCACAATCACAAACCCCAACATAATTATAAACAGAAACAAATCCTAATCATATTCATATATCCCTATCCTTATATCGTGTGCTATAGTTATAGCTATCCCTATTTTAGACATCCGTTTCTCTATCTCTTTCTCTATCCCATTTGATTTTCCCTAGCCTTTATCCTATTATTCCTTGTACCATTTCATTTTCCCTATCACTATATCTAGCCCTAACCTATTTATGTAATTATCCATATTCTTTTCCTTATCCTTTTTGCTATAACTATTTTAAACCCATCTGTATCCTTATTATCGTCCTTATCCCATAACATTATCCCCATCGATTCCATTATATATTTCAGTAACCAATTTCTTTTCACTATCGCTATTCATATCCCTTACCTGTATAATTATTCCTAAACCTGTGGCTGTAAACGTCACTTTACCTGTACAATTATTACTTTATCTTTTTATCTAAATCAGTGGTCTCCAAACTCAGGCCCGCGAAGACCTTTTTGTGCACGGAAAAAATGTTTGTTAGAAGTAATAGAAGTGGCTGAGGAACTTTGCCCAGAAAATGTAAAACAATCTGAATATGTAGCTTTGGGTGCAAATAACGTTGCCCTCCGTGTTGCAGACATTGCTGAAAACATTGTGACTCAAATAGTGAAAACGGCTAACAAGTTTCGCAATCTTTAAATTGCAATGGATGAGTCGCTGGACAGTTGTTCTATGTTTTTGGGACAAGTACAGTGCAACAACTTGACGCACTTTATGCAGTAAAGGGTTTCATGGCTGAAGCAACAGCTATGTTCCCCACATCATTTGCATGCGAGATCATTAAAGACCTCCAGCTGCAGTTTCAGTAAGTTTTCTGACTAGGAATCAAAGGCAGAAGAAGTGAGACTGTTTCAAACCCCAATTGAAGCAAATGTAACCAGTTGCTCAGATGAACTGCAGATGGAGGTCATTGAATTTCAAACAAATGACCTCCTTAGAGATAAGTTCAAAAATGGCGGGTGGGTTTTTATGTTTGCCCAAGAAGAACAAACTTGGACCTCGAGTGGGTTGTCGGCCAACGACAGTGTTTATTTCAGCCTTTTTCTCCGGGGGGGGGGGGCATTTTCAAAAAGTGACAGTGCCCCCCCCCCCCCACGAACGAAATGGAATTTATATAGAAAATATATACTTTTAACAGTCTGCCCCCACCCCCCCCCCGGGAAATTTGAGTCCCCCCCCCCCCCCCCCGTTCCCCGTAAATTTCAAGTGCACCCCCGGAGAAAAAAGTCTGGAAGAAACACTGGTCCATAGCATGGCAGTAGGACTGGGCCTGGTGCCCAAGCGGCTGTCAGCTGTCCGTATACTTCATAATGCACCCATTCTCAATGTTATCTGATGAGTTTTTTTCTTCTGTTGAAACTTGTGTTTCTTTACAGTATAATTTTTTATTATAAAATTCATTTATTTCAAAACTCATAAAAGTTTTGAAACTGAAATAATATAACTATTAATATTTGTGCAAGAAGCTGGAGAGCCCTGATCTATTTCAATAGTGCCATATACACTGGATGGTAAAAACTGTAAGCATTTTACAGGGCCACAATAGTTTCCTACCTGTGGCAATGTCGCATGAGTAAAATAAAATGTCTAACCTTCTGTTTATGTGATTAAAAAATGTCGGAGAGGCGGCGCTGATAGCTGAGCAGTTGCCGAGCTTTATTCTACCGCAAAATTACAAAAGGTGATTAACGTACACTCAAGGCAGTCATTCAGCAAGCCCTGTGTTATTTGGACGTATACCGTATATAGATAACATTCGCACCCTGTAGGGGCATCGCCCCAAACGAATTTTATTTTTTTTTCGCAGAAGACTTCCCAAAGGTGTTCTTATCAATACCCCCAAAGTTTCATGGATATCGGATGAAAGATGTAGTATTACATATAAAAAAATCACACTCACAAATACTTTCATTTTTATATATGTATATATATATATATATATATATATATATATATATATATATATATATATATATATATATATATATATATATATATATATATATATTATAAATAACGTCGTTTTAGAAAACAAGGTCACACGTTAAAAAATGGTGACCACAAAGATGCGCAACGGAAAATGTGCAACGGGGAAAAAACGCAACTGAAAAACACAAAAAAAATGCGCAACCGAAAAATGCGCATGGGAAAAACGCGCACACAAGCGCATACAGAAAAATGCGCAAAGAAAAATGCGCAAGCAGGAAAAAGCGCAAACAGAAATTTGTGCACACAGAAAAATGCGCAACCAGAAAAATGGGAAACAGGCGCACAAAGAAAAATGAGCAAACAGAAAAGTGCGCAAATGAGAAACTTACGCACACATAGTGTTTTCATCAATTATGAGTGTGACAATATGTGTATATATATGTGTGTGTGCTTGTGTTTATGCTTGCGCGTTTAAGTTGGTCTGTATGTGTGTACACATAGACATACATATTTCATTATCTTTCCTCTATATTTTACTTTTTTAAAATATCACGGCTGTTACTAAAATGCATAGAAACATAAATTTCTAATATTTTTCGATCATACATACATAGATGCTGTTAAACGAATGTGCTTCGACCATAAAATAAGAGTACTAAGAAAGAGTTTGTTAACTTTATGCGTCAATCCGGCACTGTACCTAGGTCAAAGTCACGAGAGTCTTGCAGATGGGTGACTGTGTAGCAGAACGAACAAATTTTTTTCCCAAAGAATTGCATCACAGACTGCAATCTTTAGCACACTAACCCATTAGTAGCGTTCCCTGCTTATTTTTCGACGAGCTCAAAAGGAGGTACTGATATAATTGCGAGCTATTGAATATTTCTCTTTTAGTTAACCGGAAAATTGCTATACCAATGGCAATAGAATTTGCATGATATTTAGATGTATGGACGGACGGATGGACAGACAGACTGTTAGGCAAGGTGTGTGGGTGGGTCATTCGGTCCATTGGTAAGCGGTAGGTGTAGCGGTAGGTGTAGCTGTAAATGTAGGCATATATGTAAGTGTAGGTGCTGGTGTAGGCTGTTATACAAATCATCAATGGTCAAATAACATGTGATCCACACCCGCGGTGAACAAACTACCTGTGGACAACCCTTGGCCTCAGTCAAAGATCATGTGGGGGTATCAAACCATCTGTATTCGGAAAAGCTTAGTAACTTATGATTCTATTTATTTTAGAAAATGATGCTGCATTTATTATTAAATAAAAAATATACAGACGTTGAAATAAAATATTTTTGTCTCTGTATGCACATAGCCACGTGCAAACTGAAACAGGCACGCACACAACACACGCACATTGCCATAACCCTCATTGGAGAGCGATCTGTGTGTAGTTTTCTGTGTGCGAACATTCCTCTTTGCGCATTTTTCTGTGTGCGCTATTCTCTGTTTGCGCTTTTTTCCGTTGCGAATTTTTCTCTTTGCGCAAATTTCTGTTTGCGCTTTTTTCCGTTGCGAATTTTTTTGCGCTTCTTCCCGTTGTGCATCTTTCTGGGAACCGTAAAAAATAAATGAAATAAAAATAGATAAAAAATACTAAAAACACATGATCAGTACGCTTATATGAAATCCTTGTAAAAGGTTGCGTCACTCAGTGCGTAGATATAGATCGCAGCAACGAGCGACGGGTAAAACTGTACATTCGGTTTAATCATATTTTAATGTTAAAATTATTTTATTTTTAAAGTTCCAAAACAAAATATAAATTGAATGTTATCATAACATGTTTCTTTGAATTACCATTATTCTGATATTGCAGAAACGCGCGACTGGCAAGATAGTTCATTATATAAAATTGATTGTAATGCGCTCAAATACAATTTACATTTCTAAATAATAATAGGGTTACTATAAATTAGAATCCAAATAAATTATTTTAAAAATGTGTTAATGCAATGCGGTGTGTTAAGTTCGTTAAGATTAGTCATAGCTACCCATGATAGCGCGTGAACGTGTCAAAGTGTGCGTTCACATTTCTCCATAAAGCATAATGTACTGCCACAATAGGCATGAAGTCAATAGCACATGTTTATCACACTTATTTCGTTACTAGCTTTAGCATTTGGTTACCACGTGCACGGATCCAGTAACCTGCAAGTAATCGGAATGAACGCTGAGATATAAACTATTTTACTGGAGCTAGAAGCTTGGTTAACATGTGTTCATCATCAATGGGACCTGTTTTATGCTGCAAGGGTTTCTGTGAGCTTCAAAGGTGTACAGGGCAAATTATTTTACCTCTGATATTTAAGTTCAAAGAGAGGTATTAGAATGATCAGGTGATTGTTCTTATAATCAGATATCACAATCATGAAATTCTAAATGTTTAATACTATAAAGTGAATCGTGTTTCTTTGCTGACTAACTTAGATACACAAGTTTAATGTATTTATACACCACAGTATGTGTGAGTTTTAAAAATCAATGCCATTCTGTGATTTGAAAATAAGCATAAACATTTTTATATTAAACTATTTCATTAAAGTCCACGGAGTTTCTTAAAGAGCCACGATTATAGCTTAACTAGCCGTTGGTACCCGTTACACGTGAATTATCGGTCTATATATTTTTAATGGTATACAATTTTTAGAAGAATATTTTATAAAATAGTTATTGGTCAAAACGCAATGTGCTTTACTACAACTTTAACGATATTAGTGACAAAGCAAAGGAATAACTAAATAGCTAAAAGTCCGACACATTTAAAATAATATAGGCTACTAATACCTATTAGAAAAAAATAAAACTAAATTATATACATAATTAGTCAACACAACACCATATTAAATGCACACATTGATTAAAATACTTAAATGACTCCATTAAAAACCCTGCTTTTCAATGGTATTTATGTTGTTTTTTTTTTATTAATTTGTATTAGTTTTGGCCGAGGAAATTGTATAAATTTTATAAATTACCTCTCGATAAGTAAATCTATAGATCTAAATCAAATTTTAATTAAATAGTTCATTTCTTCATATTCTAAAATTGGAAGATGACGCCATTGGTTTTGTGTTCTTTCCGTACTTCAAACATATGACATATGACGTCATCGATTTTGGCGTTCTTGTCCCAACTATAAACACTTTTCCGGTTGCATAATTAAAACTGTTTTTCTACATTCGAATATGCCTTTATTTTCTTTTATTTTTCTTCTTTAAATAAAATTTTTGTTTATACATTTTAAACATTCTCCATATAGAGCTGAAGATTCTGATGTGATACCCTGCGAAAATATTTTGCGGACACAGAGGGAGGGAGAGAGAGAGAGAGAGAGAGAGAGAGAGAGAGAGAGAGAGAGGGGGGGGTGCGCACATGGGCTTTAATATATTAGGATAGTGCCATTGTCAGTATATACGCAAAAATACATGTACCATATAACACATATCACTCAACTATTATAAAAGGAATCAGATATACATCTAATAAGATTGTGCTGGAAAAGCACGTTTTTCTAAGGCAACTACTGCTCTAGTGATTCATAAAGAGAAGCTGCGATGTTACAAATAGCCGACACTTGAGAACAGCTGGTCAGATGGAACAAAGACTTCCAATTCAAAGAATGCTCTTTCTTAAAATGGGTGCCTTAGTCTGATCTGGCCTCTCGCTTTATCGATTTCTTTAATATTATTTCGGCAACGTGCCCCAAGGCAATGGGGAGAGGGGGTCGTGTAACATCAAGTGCGAGCGTCTTTGAGAGCGTGTCTTATTATATTGGATAGTTGTACAGAGCAGAGTTTCTCCCCCTTTTTTAAAAGGTATCAAATTTAACTATTAAAGCATCTTTCATAAACACGCATATACATTATAGACGTATATACAGAATTACATAACGGTAATCCTGCACCTAGGTAATCCCGAAAGAAAGGGAATATGGTCAAACTTACATGTGTGTGTGGGTTAAGGATTATAATCCTTACGAAATCAGAAGTTACATTGTTACGTTGTATATAATATAATTTGAATCTTTAAAATAAAACTATAACTTAACATGTGTAATATTTAAATTTTTACTTTTCAACCGACATCCACTGAAATATTTCCAACATTTGTTGATAAATATCTCAGTTTAACATGTGTGTGTGTGCGCGCGTGTAATGGTGTCCGTTTGGGAGGGATAGAGAGGGAGAGAGAGAAGTCAAGATTTGTCAGTCTCGTTTTCCATTTTTTTCGCGATTACAATATTACCTCTATACTCCTTATTAGAGGAAGTACATAAAGGGGGATTGATCTACCCTCAACTTTCTAGTATGTTCTTAAGGGGGTGGCAATTCCAGTGTAATCGGGTTATAGAAATATAGAAGTTTGTGACCAATTCAATTATTTGATGGAATTATTTTTTTTTACGCTTACTAAACATCTGATAAAGTAACATTTTATGTCACAGTGCATTGTCATTGAGTTATAACCCACTTGAAAAGTTTGAAAGAAATTGATTAAGTAGATGTGGCAGAAATAGGGCTGGTAAGTAGGTCACCAAACAGTTCTATAGCTCATGCAGGTTTTATTGAGCCGTAGAACTGGTTGGTGACATACTTACCAGCCCTATTGAGCAAGCAAGTTTCCGCCCATGGCATTTTGAGAAATCAGAAATAGCGTAAAAAAAATATGGTCACCGGAAATCACTAAGTTTGACAGAAACCAGTGAGTAAAATCTTATACTTATATAAAATTTCGTCAAGCTAACTGAATCGGTAGTCAAGTTATGGTGTTTTAGAAACCAGAAAAAAAAGAGTAAAGTATCACTCAAGAGGTGACTCAAAATATTGAAATTAATCAAAGTATACGATCTTATATATTTATACACGAAATTTCGTCAACCTAACCAAAAAAAAAGTACTCTAGTTACTGGCTTCTGAGAAGAAGCTAAAAAGTTTA
>NW_026734179.1:0-2500 GCF_028476545.2 Physella acuta
ACATAGATAAATGTATTTAATGAATTAAAGTATGTATAAAGTATTATATAAATTAATAATAAACCGAATCCGACCAAATTTAAATCTAAAACCACGATCGGCGGCGTAATGAAGTGTATCGTAAACCCGTTTTTTTTATAATTTAAAATGTAATGACAGAACTCCCAAAACAACAATACACATACATATTAGTACTATGGTGAATTGTAGTTGTATTAGGACCGTAATTATAGTTAATTAAGGAACCATTCATTGTCTTCGCTCTGTTATGTACGTCGTCGTTTAATCGACACGGCATATTTGGCTTGAATCTAGAAAAATTCAAACTCTAACCCTAAGGTAGACAGGCAGGGTAAATAAATGTGGGTGATCTCTCATAAAATTGTCTTCTAGGAATTATTTTTATATAGACTATCTTTTCTGTAGAGTTTAAGTGGACAAGCGCGGACGAAATAGAGCGCAAAATTTAAAATGAATTAAAAATTTTCATCAGACCGGAAGTAGGCATAACCTAGGCGCCATGTTTCCGTCGTACAAGTTTTCACCGTTGCAGTCACCGTTTCAATCGCTCTTCGTGTGGACGTGTATTATTTCTAGTCATGTGTTGTGTAGATGATTCGCTTAAGGTAGGTGTTCGGACTTATTTCTTTAATATTAATTAAACCGTATTTGCCTTGTCGGCCTTAAAATAAAGCTATTTTTTTTTCATCGCAATCGAAGTGTTAGATCTAGAATCTAGTTCCCGCCTCCGCTTCGCTAATTCGACTTAATGTAACTATGACACAACTATTAAATCTAGAGTCTCTATTTTAATTAAATAATTAGGAATTCTATCTCTAGATGATATCTAATCTATTCCCACACGTGTGTGCAAGTAGGATTTAACGTCAGAACAGGTGTGGTGGTCTAGGCGTCGCTATTTTTGACGGTAGGAATTTTTTTTTTAAATTCGTAAAATTTTATATAGACTTTATATAGCAATTTACTAAGACCGACCCTAACGCCCAGTAAATATTTAATTACCACATTGTTATGGACACGGTGTATTAGGTAGGGCCGAGGGCTATCCATAGGTACCAATTTTTAAATTTTGTGACAATTAGGAGCCGAGTTATAAAATAAATTTAAAATACTGGTTCTGGTCTTAGACTTTATATAGCAATTTACTAAGACCGACCTTAATACCCATTAATTATTTAATTAGCGCATAGTTATGGACATCCTGTATTAGGTTGGGCCCAGGGCTATCCGTAGGTACCAAGTTTATAATTTTGTGACGATTATTAGTCGAGTTATAAAATAAATAAAAAAAACTGGTTCTGGTTTGCACTACATTTCTTTCTTCTTTAACGGCGGACTCCCGGTCCAGCCCCATGGGTTACCCGTGAGCCGGGGCCTCGTTAGCCTGGACGGCTCCGATGTGACCGCGGATTGTTGTGGCCCGCCTCAGCCCGAGTCGAGATCACCCTTCCGATCGAAGGTGGACGCCATAGGGCGCCCGGGATAGCCCGGGGCGCTGTTCGTCACCCGAGCGCAGGGGCGCCGGGAGACGCCCCCGGTGAAGTTTGGCGGGTGATTCTGGTAGAGCTCCCCACCCCGATCGCAGGACACCCCTCGCCGCCCGCCCAGGTGTCGAGGTGGCCGCGGGGGAACTCGGGGCGTTTTGGCTCCCCCTTGTGCCGGAGCGGCGCCCTCGGTCCCAGAACGCCCCTGGCGGGTGATTCGCATGCCCCCTGGGGTGGGGAACGCGGGTGGGTGGTCGTAAAGCGTGTAACCGCAGTGGGGGCGGCCCCTTAGTCGGGGGCGCCAAAGTTGGCACCCCACCTGGGGCGCCCCCCGGAAGTGTGGCGCCCGCGCGAGTGAGCCCCGTAGATGCGCCCCGACACCCCCGCGCCGCCCCCCGGGTCGCGGCACCCCCGGCGCCCTCCGTGCGGGCTCCCCTCATGGGGCGGCACCCCGGTCCTCCCCGAGACTATGTACCCGATTTTTCGGTTTAACACTAGAGGTATGGGCAGAAATACGGCGGTTAAAACGGTCTGTATCTACTATTGTGGAGGTGAGTGTCGGTGAAGCCTCTATGTGACGCTAGGATCCGCGCTCCCTCGCAGCCAGCGACATGTGCCCGATCTGACCGTGCGTGGCTCAGTCTCCCGACTAGCTTCCCGGTAAAATGCGGGCTCGGCGCGCAGGTCGCGCCAGTGAAGGTAAAAGTACGTGTCCGTAGCGTGAAGCCAGCGGCGACGCGCAGTGCTAACGCAACCAAGCAGTATTGGTGGCTCGATAAAAGTCTCGCACTGGCCCAGCCCTCGGAACGGGCGACGGGTCTGCAAAACGCAGTCGGCTCGATGCAAATCGAGAGATTTCCCGGCGACGCCGTGTTTACGGTGAAGGGGGAAATGTGAGCGGTCCGATGTGAAAAAATCCGGGAATGCCGGGATCCGTTCTCTCGCTAGAGCGTTGTCTCCCGTCCCGCGATGTGTTGTGGAAAAACGTCTCGCAA
>NW_026734179.1:10000-12500 GCF_028476545.2 Physella acuta
CTCATCCCGCCGTTTACCTGAAACGAATAAAAATTTATTTTGTACAAAATTAAAAACATTAGTGTTTCCAATAAACTACATTTCACGTTTTCTAATTTAAACTTAAACGAATGACTGGTATCAAAATATAGGATCTATGTGAAAATAAAAACACGGTGTAAGAGTTTTCAAACCTCGGTAATGCCGTCTAAGACCAACTAGTCGACCGAAGGGACAGTAGTTTTCCGGTCGATAAGACATATCAGCCCGGTATCGCCAAAGTTAATTACGATCGGTCATAATAAACTAAATTTAAAATAAATAAATAACCCAAACGTGTGTATACATCATGTGGTACGTATTCAGTTCTATTCTAACTGGAATATATATTTTAAGAATCAATGAACTTAAGTTTTAAAACCAAACCGAAATCGCGCGAGTCGTCGTTGTAAAACTAGATTTAACAAACGGCTGCGTAATATTAGACTTAAAAATATTATATAATATCCTCTATTGATTAAATAGTGAAAAATAAGCTTCAATGTAGCTTAATCTAGTACAAAATCTAAAAGTTGTGATAAATTAAATTGAAATTAAACACGATAGACTTAAATCTAGAGTTAAGGAATAAAACCGACCCGCGAACCAGCTACTAAATGGTTCGATAAGACTTATCTCAAATACAATCGTTTTCTATCAGTGTTATGCCTTCAATCGATACTTTTTGATGAAATAAATACTTAAATGATTTAATGAATGCATATATACATGTAATTAATGAGTGAAAGTATGTATAAAGTATTAGATAAATTAATAATAAACCGACCCAGCTACTAAATGGTTCGATAAGACTTATCTCAAATACAATCGTTTTCTGTAATTGTTATGCCTTAAATTGATAATTTTTAGTTAAACAAATACTTAACTAATGAAATAAATACATAGATAAATGTATTTAATGAATTAAAGTATGTATAAAGTATTATATAAATTAATAATAAACCGAATCCGACCAAATTTAAATCTAAAACCACGATCGGCGGCGTAATGAAGTGTATCGTAAACCCGTTTTTTTTATAATTTAAAATGTAATGACAGAACTCCCAAAACAACAATACACATACATATTAGTACTATGGTGAATTGTAGTTGTATTAGGACCGTAATTATAGTTAATTAAGGAACCATTCATTGTCTTCGCTCTGTTATGTACGTCGTCGTTTAATCGACACGGCATATTTGGCTTGAATCTAGAAAAATTCAAACTCTAACCCTAAGGTAGACAGGCAGGGTAAATAAATGTGGGTGATCTCTCATAAAATTGTCTTCTAGGAATTATTTTTATATAGACTATCTTTTCTGTAGAGTTTAAGTGGACAAGCGCGGACGAAATAGAGCGCAAAATTTAAAATGAATTAAAAATTTTCATCAGACCGGAAGTAGGCATAACCTAGGCGCCATGTTTCCGTCGTACAAGTTTTCACCGTTGCAGTCACCGTTTCAATCGCTCTTCGTGTGGACGTGTATTATTTCTAGTCATGTGTTGTGTAGATGATTCGCTTAAGGTAGGTGTTCGGACTTATTTCTTTAATATTAATTAAACCGTATTTGCCTTGTCGGCCTTAAAATAAAGCTATTTTTTTTTCATCGCAATCGAAGTGTTAGATCTAGAATCTAGTTCCCGCCTCCGCTTCGCTAATTCGACTTAATGTAACTATGACACAACTATTAAATCTAGAGTCTCTATTTTAATTAAATAATTAGGAATTCTATCTCTAGATGATATCTAATCTATTCCCACACGTGTGTGCAAGTAGGATTTAACGTCAGAACAGGTGTGGTGGTCTAGGCGTCGCTATTTTTGACGGTAGGAATTTTTTTTTTAAATTCGTAAAATTTTATATAGACTTTATATAGCAATTTACTAAGACCGACCCTAACGCCCAGTAAATATTTAATTACCACATTGTTATGGACACGGTGTATTAGGTAGGGCCGAGGGCTATCCATAGGTACCAATTTTTAAATTTTGTGACAATTAGGAGCCGAGTTATAAAATAAATTTAAAATACTGGTTCTGGTCTTAGACTTTATATAGCAATTTACTAAGACCGACCTTAATACCCATTAATTATTTAATTAGCGCATAGTTATGGACATCCTGTATTAGGTTGGGCCCAGGGCTATCCGTAGGTACCAAGTTTATAATTTTGTGACGATTATTAGTCGAGTTATAAAATAAATAAAAAAAACTGGTTCTGGTTTGCACTACATTTCTTTCTTCTTTAACGGCGGACTCCCGGTCCAGCCCCATGGGTTACCCGTGAGCCGGGGCCTCGTTAGCCTGGACGGCTCCGATGTGACCGCGGATTGTTGTGGCCCGCCTCAGCCCGAGTCGAGATCACCCTTCCGATCGAAGGTGGACGCCATAGGGCGCCCGGGATAGCCCGGGGCGCTGTTCGTCACCCGAGCGCAGGGGCGCCGGGAGACGCCCCCGGTGAAGTTTGGCGGGTGATTCTGG
>NW_026734179.1:22500-25937 GCF_028476545.2 Physella acuta
CGTATTTGCCTTGTCGGCCTTAAAATAAAGCTATTTTTTTTTCATCGCAATCGAAGTGTTAGATCTAGAATCTAGTTCCCGCCTCCGCTTCGCTAATTCGACTTAATGTAACTATGACACAACTATTAAATCTAGAGTCTCTATTTTAATTAAATAATTAGGAATTCTATCTCTAGATGATATCTAATCTATTCCCACACGTGTGTGCAAGTAGGATTTAACGTCAGAACAGGTGTGGTGGTCTAGGCGTCGCTATTTTTGACGGTAGGAATTTTTTTTTTAAATTCGTAAAATTTTATATAGACTTTATATAGCAATTTACTAAGACCGACCCTAACGCCCAGTAAATATTTAATTACCACATTGTTATGGACACGGTGTATTAGGTAGGGCCGAGGGCTATCCATAGGTACCAATTTTTAAATTTTGTGACAATTAGGAGCCGAGTTATAAAATAAATTTAAAATACTGGTTCTGGTCTTAGACTTTATATAGCAATTTACTAAGACCGACCTTAATACCCATTAATTATTTAATTAGCGCATAGTTATGGACATCCTGTATTAGGTTGGGCCCAGGGCTATCCGTAGGTACCAAGTTTATAATTTTGTGACGATTATTAGTCGAGTTATAAAATAAATAAAAAAAACTGGTTCTGGTTTGCACTACATTTCTTTCTTCTTTAACGGCGGACTCCCGGTCCAGCCCCATGGGTTACCCGTGAGCCGGGGCCTCGTTAGCCTGGACGGCTCCGATGTGACCGCGGATTGTTGTGGCCCGCCTCAGCCCGAGTCGAGATCACCCTTCCGATCGAAGGTGGACGCCATAGGGCGCCCGGGATAGCCCGGGGCGCTGTTCGTCACCCGAGCGCAGGGGCGCCGGGAGACGCCCCCGGTGAAGTTTGGCGGGTGATTCTGGTAGAGCTCCCCACCCCGATCGCAGGACACCCCTCGCCGCCCGCCCAGGTGTCGAGGTGGCCGCGGGGGAACTCGGGGCGTTTTGGCTCCCCCTTGTGCCGGAGCGGCGCCCTCGGTCCCAGAACGCCCCTGGCGGGTGATTCGCATGCCCCCTGGGGTGGGGAACGCGGGTGGGTGGTCGTAAAGCGTGTAACCGCAGTGGGGGCGGCCCCTTAGTCGGGGGCGCCAAAGTTGGCACCCCACCTGGGGCGCCCCCCGGAAGTGTGGCGCCCGCGCGAGTGAGCCCCGTAGATGCGCCCCGACACCCCCGCGCCGCCCCCCGGGTCGCGGCACCCCCGGCGCCCTCCGTGCGGGCTCCCCTCATGGGGCGGCACCCCGGTCCTCCCCGAGACTATGTACCCGATTTTTCGGTTTAACACTAGAGGTATGGGCAGAAATACGGCGGTTAAAACGGTCTGTATCTACTATTGTGGAGGTGAGTGTCGGTGAAGCCTCTATGTGACGCTAGGATCCGCGCTCCCTCGCAGCCAGCGACATGTGCCCGATCTGACCGTGCGTGGCTCAGTCTCCCGACTAGCTTCCCGGTAAAATGCGGGCTCGGCGCGCAGGTCGCGCCAGTGAAGGTAAAAGTACGTGTCCGTAGCGTGAAGCCAGCGGCGACGCGCAGTGCTAACGCAACCAAGCAGTATTGGTGGCTCGATAAAAGTCTCGCACTGGCCCAGCCCTCGGAACGGGCGACGGGTCTGCAAAACGCAGTCGGCTCGATGCAAATCGAGAGATTTCCCGGCGACGCCGTGTTTACGGTGAAGGGGGAAATGTGAGCGGTCCGATGTGAAAAAATCCGGGAATGCCGGGATCCGTTCTCTCGCTAGAGCGTTGTCTCCCGTCCCGCGATGTGTTGTGGAAAAACGTCTCGCAAACGATAGCTATCTGGTTGATCCTGCCAGTAGTCATATGCTTGTCTCAAAGATTAAGCCATGCATGTCTAAGTTCACACTGTCCCATGGTGAAACCGCGAATGGCTCATTAAATCAGTCGAGGTTCCTTAGATGACACGATCCTACTTGGATAACTGTGGCAATTCTAGAGCTAATACATGCAATCGAAGCTCCGACCTTTATCGGGAAGAGCGCTTTTATTAGTTCAAAACCAATCGGCGCGGCCTCGCAAGGGGTTGCGTCGTCCCATTTGGTGACTCTGGATAACTTTGTGCTGATCGCATGGCCTCGCGCCGGCGACGCATCTTTCAAATGTCTGCCCTATCAAATGTCGATGGTACGTGATATGCCTACCATGTTTGTAACGGGTAACGGGGAATCAGGGTTCGATTCCGGAGAGGGAGCATGAGAAACGGCTACCACATCCAAGGAAGGCAGCAGGCGCGCAACTTACCCACTCCCGGCACGGGGAGGTAGTGACGAAAAATAACAATACGGGACTCTTTCGAGGCCCCGTAATTGGAATGAGTACACTTTAAACCCTTTAACGAGGATCTATTGGAGGGCAAGTCTGGTGCCAGCAGCCGCGGTAATTCCAGCTCCAATAGCGTATATTAAAGTTGTTGCAGTTAAAAAGCTCGTAGTTGGATCTCAGGCGCAGGCGGGCGGTCCGGCTCGCGCCGGCTCACTGCCCGTATCTCCTGCCCTACCGTCTGTCGGCTCTCTCCCGCGGGTGCTCTTCACTGAGCGTCCCGGGTGGCCGACGCGTTTACTTTGAAAAAATTAGAGTGTTCAAAGCAGGCCTCGCTGCCTGAATAATGGTGCATGGAATAATGGAATAGGACCTCGGTTCTATTTTGTTGGTTTTCGGAATTGGAGGTAATGATTAACAGGGACAAACGGGGGCATTCGTATTGCTGCGTTAGAGGTGAAATTCTTGGATCGCAGCAAGACGAACTACTGCGAAAGCATTTGTCAAGAATGTTTTCATTAGTCAAGAACGAAAGTCAGAGGCGCGAAGACGATCAGATACCGTCGTAGTTCTGACCATAAACTATGCCACCTGGCCATCCGCAGGAGTTGCTTCGATGACTCTGCGGGCGGCCTCCGGGAAACCAAAGGTTTTGGGTTCCGGGGGAAGTATGGTTGCAAAGCTGAAACTTAAAGGAATTGACGGAAGGGCACCACCAGGAGTGGAGCCTGCGGCTTAATTTGACTCAACACGGGAAAACTCACCCGGTCCGGACACTGTAAGGATTGACAGATTGATAGCTCTTTCTTGATTCGGTGGGTGGTGGTGCATGGCCGTTCTTAGTTGGTGGAGCGATTTGTCTGGTTAATTCCGATAACGAACGAGACTCTAGCCTATTAAATAGTTCGCCGGTTCCTCGATGCGCCGGCGCAACTTCTTAGAGGGACGAGTGGCGTTTAGCCACACGAGATTGAGCAATAACAGGTCTGTGATGCCCTTAGATGTCCGGGGCCGCACGCGCGCTACACTGAAGAAATCAGCGTGGATGCCTCCCTGGCCCGAAAGGGCTGGGAAACCCGTTGAATCTTCTTCGTGCTAGGGATTGGGGCT
>NW_026734180.1:0-25277 GCF_028476545.2 Physella acuta
TCTATTCTTTAACCTACCGCTAGTCTACCCTTTTTATTTTATATCTTCTTCTTTTTAAAACCAAATATGTTTTTATTAATCCTTCCCCCTCATTTATTTACACACTGTGTAAATACCGCCGATCGGGCGGTCGAATCGGGTCAGAATATCTACCTAGGTCTATAGACTAGGTCTAGATCTAAATTGTTTCAGGCAGTCTATGTTGGGTTCTTTTCTAATCACTCACACACACATTCATAATTCATTGAAGACGACAGAAGCAAACACACCGGATTCCATTGACAAGCGGCACAACCAAGGATTTCATTTGAACGAAGAATATTTTGTGTTATCGGCCCTGTCTGCTATTAATAGATCGCTCGGCTGGATACCGTGTCTAAAAATAATCTGCTATGTCGACGCTGTCTCAACGTTGTGTGGCTGCTACTGGCCAATCAGCGTCGTTAAACTCGTACTCGTCCAATGGGAGAGCTTCGTTGCGCTAAGGGTTTGGCGGACGGTTATAAAAGGGCCAGCAGCGCTGAGCTGCCGCATTTCCTTAACAGTCAGTTAAGATCATTCAAAAAAAAAAAGATGGCTCGTACCAAACAAACCGCCCGAAAATCTACTGGAGGCAAAGCCCCACGTAAACAGCTGGCCACCAAAGCCGCCAGAAAGTCAGCACCAGCCACCGGCGGTGTTAAGAAGCCCCATCGTTACAGGCCTGGAACCGTCGCCCTGAGAGAAATCCGTCGTTACCAGAAGAGCACTGAGCTGCTCATTCGCAAGCTGCCATTCCAGCGCCTGGTCAGAGAAATCGCCCAGGACTTCAAGACTGACCTTCGCTTCCAGAGCTCCGCTGTCATGGCCCTGCAGGAGGCTAGCGAGGCTTACCTCGTCGGTCTGTTTGAAGACACCAACCTGTGCGCCATCCACGCCAAGCGTGTCACCATCATGCCCAAGGACATCCAGCTAGCCAGACGTATCCGTGGTGAGCGTGCTTAAGAGGTTTCTTTTAAGCCCAAACCACCACCCCCTGTCCTCAACCAAGGTCCTTTTTAGGACCACCTGACAACGTTCAGATTAGCAGTGAAGGTCCCCCACCTCACGAGTTTCCACCCACCCACCCACTACACCCCCTGCCCATGTCTGCCACTCTACTACTACTACTACTACTACATCTATTAGTATTATTCTGGGGGATGCGGGAAATAGGTTCTATTCATTTATCTCTTTAATTCAACTCACACATCACATTGCTATTTGAATTCGTGTATGCATGCTGTTGATATTGTTTTATTTATCTCAAATGTGAAGAAAGGAGAGAATAAATTTTATATTTTTCTTTCACCCACCCACCACCCTATCCATTGCTTTTTAAAATATATATATAAAAAAAAAAAAAGAAAAACCCTTTAGGGTTAGAGCTAGATATCTAGATCTTAATCGGAGAGCAGAAATTATTCTTAACGACTACACGCCATAGATTATTTAATTATTAGAAGCCTAACTAACCTATTCGTTTCACGATGTAAACAAACCACTGCGAGTACGGAGCGGAGTACGAGAATATTATTTCGTTCGTACTCGACCAATCAGCGTTCGAGATTCTCTCGTACTCGCATAATGAGCTCGCTCGTACTCGCATAATTAGGTGTAGGGAAATATTTCAGTTTTATTCGCACAAAACGGTGAAAATAACGTCTAATATCATATTTTAACATGACAAACGTGGATCTTTTCTATGCCTACACGTGTGGGCAATGAAACTCTTTATTTTTTATCCAAGGGTCGCATAGCAGAATAGGTGAAAAAATGACTTTGAAAACGACACCGTTAGCCGACAAGCCAGCAACATTCCAGTCGACACGGCAAGCTGCTTTTTCATTGGCTGGCTCATTCGCCGACCGCTTTTGGTTGGGCGGTGTCCGCCATATTGAACGAACTCGAGCCCAGGACCGTATATAAGGAGCGAGTTTCTCTGCAGACGGCGTTTTTCGAACACTCCTTCATCAACAAAGAAGAAAAATTCAATATGTCTGGCCGAGGCAAAGGTGGTAAGGGACTCGGCAAAGGAGGCGCCAAGCGTCACAGGAAGGTGTTGCGTGATAACATCCAAGGTATCACCAAGCCAGCCATCCGTCGTCTTGCTCGCAGAGGTGGTGTCAAACGTATCTCTGGTCTGATCTACGAAGAAACCAGAGGTGTCCTCAAGGTGTTCCTTGAAAATGTCATCCGTGATGCCGTCACCTACACTGAGCACGCCAAGAGGAAGACCGTCACTGCTATGGATGTCGTCTATGCTCTGAAACGTCAAGGTCGCACCCTGTACGGCTTCGGCGGTTAAACTCAACCCAGGACCACCCATTTGTTCTACCCATCCGGCCCTTATTAGGGCCACCCATACGTTTCCGAATTAGCTCGAGTGGTTGTAACCCCTACACGAATGTTTTCCATACCTACCCCTTATTTAACTTACTGAGTTACTTCTAATTATTAGGTTGTAGCCTACTTAGTTTATTTATTTAATTTGGGCAGAGTGGTCATCTTTCCTTTGTTGGTTTTTAAGGGGTTTGTTTCCATGGGTGGGTAGGATCGAGGTAGCCTACCGTGAAGGCACAAAAGAAACAAACAAAAAATATTTCGATATTACAAAAGTGTTCACAGGTATGTGGTGAACTTAGGAAAGAGTGCAGGTGGTAAGAATAGGTGTCCAGTGGGGCAAAAAATAAAAGACAAAAGATGAAAAAAAGTCTACAACACGTGGTGTTCCCAAGCGGTCACCCATCTAAGTACTAACCACGCCCGACGTTGCTTGACTGCGGTGATCGGACGAGAACCGGTATTTTCAACGTGGTATGGCCGTAGACATCTGTGTGAGAAAATTGGGGCTTATAAATATACTCAAACGAAATCAGCAGTTATTCGTCCTTTTCTGGCTACAATAATGATTTCACTGCTTTCCTCATATTATTTCAATAATAAAAAACGCCCTAAATCTCCACAAAAGCGAAACATTGTTTTAATATCGAATACTATGTGCCTTTTTTTCCCTCTACAGCCATTGGTCGCTATTTTTAACCTGAGGCGGTAACCACCGGTAGACTTCCCTGAGCTACTAATTTTCGAGCATCGCGCGTTGTAAAATACAAAATAAATACATTTTCCCCATTTTCCTTGACTAAAATCAGAAAACCAGGTGCCCCCTGCATCCGACCTGTCCTTTAACTATCGCTTTCATGTGAAATGATCTATCGGAAAGGCGATACTTTAACTTTTTTGGGTCTCCCGCTCACTCACTCCTTCCGAAACATTCTGCACGAATTCATTCAATTTTAATCCAACTCATCACATAGATCTAGATCTAGCCGCCTACAAGTCTACTAATTTAATGTTTGAGAAATAGTTCAATGCTTTTCATTTATTAATTATTCTTTTAACCTTTTCCCACGACAACTGGCACATTTATTTTCAGTCTATTAATATTCTGGCTTCATTTTAAAACACGCAACTAGGCGACGATCTAGAATTCTAGATCTAACGCTCTAGCTTAACTAAAATAATATAAACAGGAGGGTAGATCTATTCAAAATACTGTTTCAAAAATTACAATAATAATTTCACGGTGAAAAAAAAAAGGCAGGCGATCCATGGTTAATTAAATGCTAATTAAGGATGTTGCTTAAAAGGTTAGGTTGGCCTGGGACGCCAGTATTTCTCTAGAGTCTAGATCTAGAATTTCTAGATTCTGTAGGAATGAGTAGCCTAGGTATTAATAATTAAATGCATTAGTAATTATTAGTAAATAACATAAGATTTAGTTCAGTAAAAACTAATAGATCTAGATTTTAGGTCCAATGTTGGCTATCAGACTTGATGCTTGATTGTAATGATTATTAGGTTTGAGCAATTAATTTTTTTAAACATTTTTTTTAATTATTAGTATTAGTGATAAGTCATCATTAGTGGGAGTAAATTTACTTCTTTCCAGTCTGGTTCTGGGTTTCCTTGTAGCCTATATAATCT
Source organism: Physella acuta (assembly GCF_028476545.2). Lineage (NCBI taxonomy): Eukaryota > Metazoa > Mollusca > Gastropoda > Physidae > Physella > Physella acuta. The sequence continues at coordinate 4,006 of NW_026734180.1, forward strand.
AGATCTAGTTGGTGATAATATTAATAAATATTGTTTCCCATTTTAAATACTCAGGCGGTTTGTTTGAAAGTCTGACCGCAGCTCCATATTCATTGACTGTCGAAGCAGCGCATAAAATGAATTAGCTTATATCCAGGGCTGGCCTGGTCTGCCTGTTATTGTGACTGAATTGTCCTACAGACAAGACCTGAAGAAGCCCTCGTTAAGTAATAAGTGTACAGCTTGCTTTTAGCCTGGCGCGGGGATCTTTCACCGGCCACTTTAACATTCTGCGACAGGGCAGGCCTTTACTTTAAGCTTTAATCTTAGCTGGTTCCGCTTTAACACAGGGTATTCTTTTGTCTTTAAGTATACCGCTTTCTTTCATCAGCCTGGAACCCTGTGTCTGCTACCGGTATCTCATCCGGCAGGGCAAAACAATTTCCAGTTTTTAAATTAAGCTGATGTCATTTTTAATACCAATGATTAGGATTTTGGCACAATGCTTATTTTTCTATATACACAAGATGAATTTCACATCATTTTCTGATTTCAGTTTAAGTTTGAAAGCATGTAAAATGTCAATTTGTCCTGCTATGTGATTTTTCTTCATTTATTTTTTGCTAGCCCATGGCATCACATTATGAAGACTCTACTAATATCTTTAGGCTGGGGCCAGTACCTTAACCGACTGTCGTCAAATGAAAAAACTGACAGAAGAGCGCAATTTAATACACACAACAGATATATATGTATCCGAACAAACAAATAAATATATTTGAACATATATACATACCTTTATATACGCACACTGATATATACATATATTTACATAATAAATACATTATATATGAATATATCTATATATATAACTTATTTATTTATACATATATATATATATATATATACTTATATATATATATATATATATATATATATATATATATATATATATATGTATTATGAATATATATATTAATTCTTATATAATATATATTTGTAAATATAAATTATATATATGTGTGTATATATATATCCTTCTGTTTGCTGGGGTAGAAGAAAAAAACTTATAATTATAATATTCTGAAGGATATTATTTTACTTGAGCGTCTTTCGTCTACACTCAAATATATATATTTGAATATACATTCAAATATATATTCAATGAATATACATTTAGACACACATGTAAATATATATATATATATATACACAAAACATGCATATATATACATACGTATATATAGACATATATACAATATTCGTCTATGTATATATATTCAATATTTTTACATTATAAATAAATATATATATAAAAATATATATATATATATATATATATATATATTTAAAAAAATATATACATATATGAAATACTTTTTACACATATTTATTTATGCTTCTATAATATATGGAAGGATATTAATTTACTCAAGCGTCTGCCTTGGGTGTTTATATAAAAAGAGAAGGGTTGAACTAATGAGAGGAATAAAAAAAATCTTTATATTCAATCTAATTTATTTATATTGTATATGTTATAGACTGGCATACATTTTTTTCTCTCTGGTTTATGTGAAAGGAGCTTGCAGGGATTCAAATTATTATTTTTTGCATTGAAATTCATTCTTTATTAATCACAGCTATGTTGCAGGCATATAAATACTTCCCTTTGGGCTCAAGTTGCTTTGAAAGAATCCTTGTCAGTATAGAACTAGTACCAGGACCATAAATGTATGCCCCAGGGCAAATGTTAAGAAAACCTCATCATTTTACAACTCCAACTGACCAGGGGCTTAAGAAATGATGCTTCTGCGCAAACTTTCTCGTCAGCCGGTAAGAGATCAACCTCCTTTTGATTGTTTAAATTTAATCTGTGCTGAAATCATTGTGCAGGCTGGCAAAGAAAACCATGAACTTCTTGAAAGCTGTGTACTTGAGCTCATGTTATTTTTTATTTTCTGTATTTTGAAAAAAAAAAAAGTATATATATGATAATAAAAAAAAAAAGTTCAGAGTATTTAATTGTTGTTTTGTCTTGTTAAAGAGAATGTATGTTGTGCAGAAGTGTAACCAACTCATTTTCAAGCCAGGCCTAGCAAAAGACAAAACCAAAAGAATCATATGATATGATGGTAGTAGGAAAAAAGTATATCAGTGAACAAATGGTGGCAGATGCATGCCTTAGCAATCTGACATGGTAGCTTTAATGAAAGAAAAACAAAAATAATAAAAACACCAAAAGCCACACTCACACAGTTATGTTCAACATATATAATGAAGACAGAAAAAAACCAACCCACCAGAATGGATGTATTGTAATGAAAATGGCAGTTAGCACTGGTGATAAGAATCAAAGTGTTGGCTAATAATTCCTATTACAACAGCCAGCCTTATAATCTGAATTAAAACTATTAAATCCCATTCATCCCTTGGATCTATGCCAAACAACACACAATAAATGATATGCATAGAGGTGTGCTGATGCCCTGTGTGAGATGCAGAATGAAATAGTGTTTTTAAAAAAAAGGAGCCACCCAGTAATAAGTATGTGGCCTTTTTATGTCTAGTTTAAAGGATAGAATTAGCATGAAATGTGTTAAGAGAATAGTGTGTGCAGTTGTTGGGATAGGCATATTACTATGTAGGCCTATGTATGTATGTATATCTATCTCTACTTATTAAAGAAAAGAATGACTAAACAAAAAAAAAAAACTGTAACATGGCAGCTACACAGAGTGGGTGGGTGGATGAGGGAGGGAGGGAAAACTCGTTCAATGTAAACCAAACCGAGCTAATTGGGAATGGGTGGAGGCCCTGAAAAGGGCCGAGTAGTAGAGCCACAACAAGCAAGCCAGGTGGTTGTTTGCTGTTGTGTTTATTTGCTGGTGGTGTACTTGGTGACAGCCTTGGTGCCTTCACTGACGGCGTGTTTGGCCAGCTCACCGGGCAGGAGGAGACGGACAGCGGTCTGGATCTCCCTGGAGGTGATGGTGCTGCGCTTGTTGTAGTGGGCAAGACGGCTGGCTTCAGCTGAAATGCGCTCAAAGATGTCGTTGACGAAGGAGTTCATGATGGACATGGCCTTGGAGGAAATGCCAGTGTCAGGGTGCACCTGCTTCAAGACTTTGTAAATGTAGATGCTGTAGCTTTCCTTTCTCCTCCTCTTCTTTTTCTTGTCACCGGTGCGTACGGCTTTAGCCTTACCGGCCTTCTTGGCTCCCTTGGAAGAAACTTTAGGTGGCATGTTGTTTTCTTTTCAATGGCTTGAACAGAAATGAGGCGAACCGACCGCCGGCCGCCCTTTTATATGAAACGGCGAGGAAATTTGGAGAGTACGAGTACGAGTACGAACGCCAAGCCGCTGCGCAGCCAATCAGAACGCTCGCTTGGTGACGAACGGATTTCCTCGCCGTTTCGTATAAAAGGGCCGATCTCGCCGTTAAGTCTTCATTCATCGCCTGCAGCCGTATCGCTGTTAGTCGCTGTATTTCTTCTCGCTCCTAACCAACTCACAATGTCCGGACGTGGTAAAGGCGGTAAAGTCAAGGGAAAGTCCAAGTCTCGCTCCTCCAGGGCAGGCCTTCAATTCCCAGTCGGACGTATTCATCGTCTGTTGAGGAAAGGAAACTATGCTGAGCGTGTCGGTGCTGGTGCCCCAGTCTACCTAGCCGCCGTCCTCGAGTATTTGGCCGCTGAAGTGCTCGAGTTGGCCGGCAACGCTGCCAGAGACAACAAGAAGACAAGAATCATTCCTCGTCACCTCCAGCTGGCCATCCGTAACGACGAAGAGTTGAACAAACTTTTGTCGGGTGTCACCATCGCCCAGGGTGGTGTCCTCCCCAACATCCAGGCCGTGCTTCTGCCCAAGAAGTCACAGAAGACACCCGGTGGCAAGAGCTAAACAGTGTCACCCTGCTGCCCACTGTCCACCTAGCCTACTACTGTCCTTTTCAGGACAACCAAAGTTTACCCAATTAGCTTTCGTTGTGTGTCAATGAACAAAAATCGAGTTTTCCTACCCTACCCTACCCTACCCTACTTGTTTCAAACTTTATTAATAACGTATCAACATGTCAATCACTAGCAGTATGAGATCATTATTATAGATGTATAATACTTACACTGGTTTACACGAGCAGAACAGGGAGGGGGCGGTCATATTAATAGTAGTAACTGGACATATTTTAGGGGTATTCGTTCATAGATACAAATGAAAATAGAATCTATTTTTCTTTAAATGTGCTCCGTTTAACCCCTGTCTACAACAAATAAGGGTGGTCGTTATTTTAAAATTCTATTCTTTAACCTACCGCTAGTCTACCCTTTTTATTTTATATCTTCTTCTTTTTAAAACCAAATATGTTTTTATTAATCCTTCCCCCTCATTTATTTACACACTGTGTAAATACCGCCGATCGGGCGGTCGAATCGGGTCAGAATATCTACCTAGGTCTATAGACTAGGTCTAGATCTAAATTGTTTCAGGCAGTCTATGTTGGGTTCTTTTCTAATCACTCACACACACATTCATAATTCATTGAAGACGACAGAAGCAAACACACCGGATTCCATTGACAAGCGGCACAACCAAGGATTTCATTTGAACGAAGAATATTTTGTGTTATCGGCCCTGTCTGCTATTAATAGATCGCTCGGCTGGATACCGTGTCTAAAAATAATCTGCTATGTCGACGCTGTCTCAACGTTGTGTGGCTGCTACTGGCCAATCAGCGTCGTTAAACTCGTACTCGTCCAATGGGAGAGCTTCGTTGCGCTAAGGGTTTGGCGGACGGTTATAAAAGGGCCAGCAGCGCTGAGCTGCCGCATTTCCTTAACAGTCAGTTAAGATCATTCAAAAAAAAAAAGATGGCTCGTACCAAACAAACCGCCCGAAAATCTACTGGAGGCAAAGCCCCACGTAAACAGCTGGCCACCAAAGCCGCCAGAAAGTCAGCACCAGCCACCGGCGGTGTTAAGAAGCCCCATCGTTACAGGCCTGGAACCGTCGCCCTGAGAGAAATCCGTCGTTACCAGAAGAGCACTGAGCTGCTCATTCGCAAGCTGCCATTCCAGCGCCTGGTCAGAGAAATCGCCCAGGACTTCAAGACTGACCTTCGCTTCCAGAGCTCCGCTGTCATGGCCCTGCAGGAGGCTAGCGAGGCTTACCTCGTCGGTCTGTTTGAAGACACCAACCTGTGCGCCATCCACGCCAAGCGTGTCACCATCATGCCCAAGGACATCCAGCTAGCCAGACGTATCCGTGGTGAGCGTGCTTAAGAGGTTTCTTTTAAGCCCAAACCACCACCCCCTGTCCTCAACCAAGGTCCTTTTTAGGACCACCTGACAACGTTCAGATTAGCAGTGAAGGTCCCCCACCTCACGAGTTTCCACCCACCCACCCACTACACCCCCTGCCCATGTCTGCCACTCTACTACTACTACTACTACTACTACTACATCTATTAGTATTATTCTGGGGGATGCGGGAAATAGGTTCTATTCATTTATCTCTTTAATTCAACTCACACATCACATTGCTATTTGAATTCGTGTATGCATGCTGTTGATATTGTTTTATTTATCTCAAATGTGAAGAAAGGAGAGAATAAATTTTATATTTTTCTTTCACCCACCCACCACCCTATCCATTGCTTTTTAAAATATATATATAAAAAAAAAAAAAGAAAAACCCTTTAGGGTTAGAGCTAGATATCTAGATCTTAATCGGAGAGCAGAAATTATTCTTAACGACTACACGCCATAGATTATTTAATTATTAGAAGCCTAACTAACCTATTCGTTTCACGATGTAAACAAACCACTGCGAGTACGGAGCGGAGTACGAGAATATTATTTCGTTCGTACTCGACCAATCAGCGTTCGAGATTCTCTCGTACTCGCATAATGAGCTCGCTCGTACTCGCATAATTAGGTGTAGGGAAATATTTCAGTTTTATTCGCACAAAACGGTGAAAATAACGTCTAATATCATATTTTAACATGACAAACGTGGATCTTTTCTATGCCTACACGTGTGGGCAATGAAACTCTTTATTTTTTATCCAAGGGTCGCATAGCAGAATAGGTGAAAAAATGACTTTGAAAACGACACCGTTAGCCGACAAGCCAGCAACATTCCAGTCGACACGGCAAGCTGCTTTTTCATTGGCTGGCTCATTCGCCGACCGCTTTTGGTTGGGCGGTGTCCGCCATATTGAACGAACTCGAGCCCAGGACCGTATATAAGGAGCGAGTTTCTCTGCAGACGGCGTTTTTCGAACACTCCTTCATCAACAAAGAAGAAAAATTCAATATGTCTGGCCGAGGCAAAGGTGGTAAGGGACTCGGCAAAGGAGGCGCCAAGCGTCACAGGAAGGTGTTGCGTGATAACATCCAAGGTATCACCAAGCCAGCCATCCGTCGTCTTGCTCGCAGAGGTGGTGTCAAACGTATCTCTGGTCTGATCTACGAAGAAACCAGAGGTGTCCTCAAGGTGTTCCTTGAAAATGTCATCCGTGATGCCGTCACCTACACTGAGCACGCCAAGAGGAAGACCGTCACTGCTATGGATGTCGTCTATGCTCTGAAACGTCAAGGTCGCACCCTGTACGGCTTCGGCGGTTAAACTCAACCCAGGACCACCCATTTGTTCTACCCATCCGGCCCTTATTAGGGCCACCCATACGTTTCCGAATTAGCTCGAGTGGTTGTAACCCCTACACGAATGTTTTCCATACCTACCCCTTATTTAACTTACTGAGTTACTTCTAATTATTAGGTTGTAGCCTACTTAGTTTATTTATTTAATTTGGGCAGAGTGGTCATCTTTCCTTTGTTGGTTTTTAAGGGGTTTGTTTCCATGGGTGGGTAGGATCGAGGTAGCCTACCGTGAAGGCACAAAAGAAACAAACAAAAAATATTTCGATATTACAAAAGTGTTCACAGGTATGTGGTGAACTTAGGAAAGAGTGCAGGTGGTAAGAATAGGTGTCCAGTGGGGCAAAAAATAAAAGACAAAAGATGAAAAAAAGTCTACAACACGTGGTGTTCCCAAGCGGTCACCCATCTAAGTACTAACCACGCCCGACGTTGCTTGACTGCGGTGATCGGACGAGAACCGGTATTTTCAACGTGGTATGGCCGTAGACATCTGTGTGAGAAAATTGGGGCTTATAAATATACTCAAACGAAATCAGCAGTTATTCGTCCTTTTCTGGCTACAATAATGATTTCACTGCTTTCCTCATATTATTTCAATAATAAAAAACGCCCTAAATCTCCACAAAAGCGAAACATTGTTTTAATATCGAATACTATGTGCCTTTTTTTCCCTCTACAGCCATTGGTCGCTATTTTTAACCTGAGGCGGTAACCACCGGTAGACTTCCCTGAGCTACTAATTTTCGAGCATCGCGCGTTGTAAAATACAAAATAAATACATTTTCCCCATTTTCCTTGACTAAAATCAGAAAACCAGGTGCCCCCTGCATCCGACCTGTCCTTTAACTATCGCTTTCATGTGAAATGATCTATCGGAAAGGCGATACTTTAACTTTTTTGGGTCTCCCGCTCACTCACTCCTTCCGAAACATTCTGCACGAATTCATTCAATTTTAATCCAACTCATCACATAGATCTAGATCTAGCCGCCTACAAGTCTACTAATTTAATGTTTGAGAAATAGTTCAATGCTTTTCATTTATTAATTATTCTTTTAACCTTTTCCCACGACAACTGGCACATTTATTTTCAGTCTATTAATATTCTGGCTTCATTTTAAAACACGCAACTAGGCGACGATCTAGAATTCTAGATCTAACGCTCTAGCTTAACTAAAATAATATAAACAGGAGGGTAGATCTATTCAAAATACTGTTTCAAAAATTACAATAATAATTTCACGGTGAAAAAAAAAAGGCAGGCGATCCATGGTTAATTAAATGCTAATTAAGGATGTTGCTTAAAAGGTTAGGTTGGCCTGGGACGCCAGTATTTCTCTAGAGTCTAGATCTAGAATTTCTAGATTCTGTAGGAATGAGTAGCCTAGGTATTAATAATTAAATGCATTAGTAATTATTAGTAAATAACATAAGATTTAGTTCAGTAAAAACTAATAGATCTAGATTTTAGGTCCAATGTTGGCTATCAGACTTGATGCTTGATTGTAATGATTATTAGGTTTGAGCAATTAATTTTTTTAAACATTTTTTTTAATTATTAGTATTAGTGATAAGTCATCATTAGTGGGAGTAAATTTACTTCTTTCCAGTCTGGTTCTGGGTTTCCTTGTAGCCTATATAATCTAGATCTAGTTGGTGATAATATTAATAAATATTGTTTCCCATTTTAAATACTCAGGCGGTTTGTTTGAAAGTCTGACCGCAGCTCCATATTCATTGACTGTCGAAGCAGCGCATAAAATGAATTAGCTTATATCCAGGGCTGGCCTGGTCTGCCTGTTATTGTGACTGAATTGTCCTACAGACAAGACCTGAAGAAGCCCTCGTTAAGTAATAAGTGTACAGCTTGCTTTTAGCCTGGCGCGGGGATCTTTCACCGGCCACTTTAACATTCTGCGACAGGGCAGGCCTTTACTTTAAGCTTTAATCTTAGCTGGTTCCGCTTTAACACAGGGTATTCTTTTGTCTTTAAGTATACCGCTTTCTTTCATCAGCCTGGAACCCTGTGTCTGCTACCGGTATCTCATCCGGCAGGGCAAAACAATTTCCAGTTTTTAAATTAAGCTGATGTCATTTTTAATACCAATGATTAGGATTTTGGCACAATGCTTATTTTTCTATATACACAAGATGAATTTCACATCATTTTCTGATTTCAGTTTAAGTTTGAAAGCATGTAAAATGTCAATTTGTCCTGCTATGTGATTTTTCTTCATTTATTTTTTGCTAGCCCATGGCATCACATTATGAAGACTCTACTAATATCTTTAGGCTGGGGCCAGTACCTTAACCGACTGTCGTCAAATGAAAAAACTGACAGAAGAGCGCAATTTAATACACACAACAGATATATATGTATCCGAACAAACAAATAAATATATTTGAACATATATACATACCTTTATATACGCACACTGATATATACATATATTTACATAATAAATACATTATATATGAATATATCTATATATATAACTTATTTATTTATACATATATATATATATATATATACTTATATATATATATATATATATATATATATATATATATATATATATATATATGTATTATGAATATATATATTAATTCTTATATAATATATATTTGTAAATATAAATTATATATATGTGTGTATATATATATCCTTCTGTTTGCTGGGGTAGAAGAAAAAAACTTATAATTATAATATTCTGAAGGATATTATTTTACTTGAGCGTCTTTCGTCTACACTCAAATATATATATTTGAATATACATTCAAATATATATTCAATGAATATACATTTAGACACACATGTAAATATATATATATATATATACACAAAACATGCATATATATACATACGTATATATAGACATATATACAATATTCGTCTATGTATATATATTCAATATTTTTACATTATAAATAAATATATATATAAAAATATATATATATATATATATATATATATATTTAAAAAAATATATACATATATGAAATACTTTTTACACATATTTATTTATGCTTCTATAATATATGGAAGGATATTAATTTACTCAAGCGTCTGCCTTGGGTGTTTATATAAAAAGAGAAGGGTTGAACTAATGAGAGGAATAAAAAAAATCTTTATATTCAATCTAATTTATTTATATTGTATATGTTATAGACTGGCATACATTTTTTTCTCTCTGGTTTATGTGAAAGGAGCTTGCAGGGATTCAAATTATTATTTTTTGCATTGAAATTCATTCTTTATTAATCACAGCTATGTTGCAGGCATATAAATACTTCCCTTTGGGCTCAAGTTGCTTTGAAAGAATCCTTGTCAGTATAGAACTAGTACCAGGACCATAAATGTATGCCCCAGGGCAAATGTTAAGAAAACCTCATCATTTTACAACTCCAACTGACCAGGGGCTTAAGAAATGATGCTTCTGCGCAAACTTTCTCGTCAGCCGGTAAGAGATCAACCTCCTTTTGATTGTTTAAATTTAATCTGTGCTGAAATCATTGTGCAGGCTGGCAAAGAAAACCATGAACTTCTTGAAAGCTGTGTACTTGAGCTCATGTTATTTTTTATTTTCTGTATTTTGAAAAAAAAAAAAGTATATATATGATAATAAAAAAAAAAAGTTCAGAGTATTTAATTGTTGTTTTGTCTTGTTAAAGAGAATGTATGTTGTGCAGAAGTGTAACCAACTCATTTTCAAGCCAGGCCTAGCAAAAGACAAAACCAAAAGAATCATATGATATGATGGTAGTAGGAAAAAAGTATATCAGTGAACAAATGGTGGCAGATGCATGCCTTAGCAATCTGACATGGTAGCTTTAATGAAAGAAAAACAAAAATAATAAAAACACCAAAAGCCACACTCACACAGTTATGTTCAACATATATAATGAAGACAGAAAAAAACCAACCCACCAGAATGGATGTATTGTAATGAAAATGGCAGTTAGCACTGGTGATAAGAATCAAAGTGTTGGCTAATAATTCCTATTACAACAGCCAGCCTTATAATCTGAATTAAAACTATTAAATCCCATTCATCCCTTGGATCTATGCCAAACAACACACAATAAATGATATGCATAGAGGTGTGCTGATGCCCTGTGTGAGATGCAGAATGAAATAGTGTTTTTAAAAAAAAGGAGCCACCCAGTAATAAGTATGTGGCCTTTTTATGTCTAGTTTAAAGGATAGAATTAGCATGAAATGTGTTAAGAGAATAGTGTGTGCAGTTGTTGGGATAGGCATATTACTATGTAGGCCTATGTATGTATGTATATCTATCTCTACTTATTAAAGAAAAGAATGACTAAACAAAAAAAAAAAACTGTAACATGGCAGCTACACAGAGTGGGTGGGTGGATGAGGGAGGGAGGGAAAACTCGTTCAATGTAAACCAAACCGAGCTAATTGGGAATGGGTGGAGGCCCTGAAAAGGGCCGAGTAGTAGAGCCACAACAAGCAAGCCAGGTGGTTGTTTGCTGTTGTGTTTATTTGCTGGTGGTGTACTTGGTGACAGCCTTGGTGCCTTCACTGACGGCGTGTTTGGCCAGCTCACCGGGCAGGAGGAGACGGACAGCGGTCTGGATCTCCCTGGAGGTGATGGTGCTGCGCTTGTTGTAGTGGGCAAGACGGCTGGCTTCAGCTGAAATGCGCTCAAAGATGTCGTTGACGAAGGAGTTCATGATGGACATGGCCTTGGAGGAAATGCCAGTGTCAGGGTGCACCTGCTTCAAGACTTTGTAAATGTAGATGCTGTAGCTTTCCTTTCTCCTCCTCTTCTTTTTCTTGTCACCGGTGCGTACGGCTTTAGCCTTACCGGCCTTCTTGGCTCCCTTGGAAGAAACTTTAGGTGGCATGTTGTTTTCTTTTCAATGGCTTGAACAGAAATGAGGCGAACCGACCGCCGGCCGCCCTTTTATATGAAACGGCGAGGAAATTTGGAGAGTACGAGTACGAGTACGAACGCCAAGCCGCTGCGCAGCCAATCAGAACGCTCGCTTGGTGACGAACGGATTTCCTCGCCGTTTCGTATAAAAGGGCCGATCTCGCCGTTAAGTCTTCATTCATCGCCTGCAGCCGTATCGCTGTTAGTCGCTGTATTTCTTCTCGCTCCTAACCAACTCACAATGTCCGGACGTGGTAAAGGCGGTAAAGTCAAGGGAAAGTCCAAGTCTCGCTCCTCCAGGGCAGGCCTTCAATTCCCAGTCGGACGTATTCATCGTCTGTTGAGGAAAGGAAACTATGCTGAGCGTGTCGGTGCTGGTGCCCCAGTCTACCTAGCCGCCGTCCTCGAGTATTTGGCCGCTGAAGTGCTCGAGTTGGCCGGCAACGCTGCCAGAGACAACAAGAAGACAAGAATCATTCCTCGTCACCTCCAGCTGGCCATCCGTAACGACGAAGAGTTGAACAAACTTTTGTCGGGTGTCACCATCGCCCAGGGTGGTGTCCTCCCCAACATCCAGGCCGTGCTTCTGCCCAAGAAGTCACAGAAGACACCCGGTGGCAAGAGCTAAACAGTGTCACCCTGCTGCCCACTGTCCACCTAGCCTACTACTGTCCTTTTCAGGACAACCAAAGTTTACCCAATTAGCTTTCGTTGTGTGTCAATGAACAAAAATCGAGTTTTCCTACCCTACCCTACCCTACCCTACTTGTTTCAAACTTTATTAATAACGTATCAACATGTCAATCACTAGCAGTATGAGATCATTATTATAGATGTATAATACTTACACTGGTTTACACGAGCAGAACAGGGAGGGGGCGGTCATATTAATAGTAGTAACTGGACATATTTTAGGGGTATTCGTTCATAGATACAAATGAAAATAGAATCTATTTTTCTTTAAATGTGCTCCGTTTAACCCCTGTCTACAACAAATAAGGGTGGTCGTTATTTTAAAATTCTATTCTTTAACCTACCGCTAGTCTACCCTTTTTATTTTATATCTTCTTCTTTTTAAAACCAAATATGTTTTTATTAATCCTTCCCCCTCATTTATTTACACACTGTGTAAATACCGCCGATCGGGCGGTCGAATCGGGTCAGAATATCTACCTAGGTCTATAGACTAGGTCTAGATCTAAATTGTTTCAGGCAGTCTATGTTGGGTTCTTTTCTAATCACTCACACACACATTCATAATTCATTGAAGACGACAGAAGCAAACACACCGGATTCCATTGACAAGCGGCACAACCAAGGATTTCATTTGAACGAAGAATATTTTGTGTTATCGGCCCTGTCTGCTATTAATAGATCGCTCGGCTGGATACCGTGTCTAAAAATAATCTGCTATGTCGACGCTGTCTCAACGTTGTGTGGCTGCTACTGGCCAATCAGCGTCGTTAAACTCGTACTCGTCCAATGGGAGAGCTTCGTTGCGCTAAGGGTTTGGCGGACGGTTATAAAAGGGCCAGCAGCGCTGAGCTGCCGCATTTCCTTAACAGTCAGTTAAGATCATTCAAAAAAAAAAAGATGGCTCGTACCAAACAAACCGCCCGAAAATCTACTGGAGGCAAAGCCCCACGTAAACAGCTGGCCACCAAAGCCGCCAGAAAGTCAGCACCAGCCACCGGCGGTGTTAAGAAGCCCCATCGTTACAGGCCTGGAACCGTCGCCCTGAGAGAAATCCGTCGTTACCAGAAGAGCACTGAGCTGCTCATTCGCAAGCTGCCATTCCAGCGCCTGGTCAGAGAAATCGCCCAGGACTTCAAGACTGACCTTCGCTTCCAGAGCTCCGCTGTCATGGCCCTGCAGGAGGCTAGCGAGGCTTACCTCGTCGGTCTGTTTGAAGACACCAACCTGTGCGCCATCCACGCCAAGCGTGTCACCATCATGCCCAAGGACATCCAGCTAGCCAGACGTATCCGTGGTGAGCGTGCTTAAGAGGTTTCTTTTAAGCCCAAACCACCACCCCCTGTCCTCAACCAAGGTCCTTTTTAGGACCACCTGACAACGTTCAGATTAGCAGTGAAGGTCCCCCACCTCACGAGTTTCCACCCACCCACCCACTACACCCCCTGCCCATGTCTGCCACTCTACTACTACTACTACTACTACATCTATTAGTATTATTCTGGGGGATGCGGGAAATAGGTTCTATTCATTTATCTCTTTAATTCAACTCACACATCACATTGCTATTTGAATTCGTGTATGCATGCTGTTGATATTGTTTTATTTATCTCAAATGTGAAGAAAGGAGAGAATAAATTTTATATTTTTCTTTCACCCACCCACCACCCTATCCATTGCTTTTTAAAATATATATATAAAAAAAAAAAAAGAAAAACCCTTTAGGGTTAGAGCTAGATATCTAGATCTTAATCGGAGAGCAGAAATTATTCTTAACGACTACACGCCATAGATTATTTAATTATTAGAAGCCTAACTAACCTATTCGTTTCACGATGTAAACAAACCACTGCGAGTACGGAGCGGAGTACGAGAATATTATTTCGTTCGTACTCGACCAATCAGCGTTCGAGATTCTCTCGTACTCGCATAATGAGCTCGCTCGTACTCGCATAATTAGGTGTAGGGAAATATTTCAGTTTTATTCGCACAAAACGGTGAAAATAACGTCTAATATCATATTTTAACATGACAAACGTGGATCTTTTCTATGCCTACACGTGTGGGCAATGAAACTCTTTATTTTTTATCCAAGGGTCGCATAGCAGAATAGGTGAAAAAATGACTTTGAAAACGACACCGTTAGCCGACAAGCCAGCAACATTCCAGTCGACACGGCAAGCTGCTTTTTCATTGGCTGGCTCATTCGCCGACCGCTTTTGGTTGGGCGGTGTCCGCCATATTGAACGAACTCGAGCCCAGGACCGTATATAAGGAGCGAGTTTCTCTGCAGACGGCGTTTTTCGAACACTCCTTCATCAACAAAGAAGAAAAATTCAATATGTCTGGCCGAGGCAAAGGTGGTAAGGGACTCGGCAAAGGAGGCGCCAAGCGTCACAGGAAGGTGTTGCGTGATAACATCCAAGGTATCACCAAGCCAGCCATCCGTCGTCTTGCTCGCAGAGGTGGTGTCAAACGTATCTCTGGTCTGATCTACGAAGAAACCAGAGGTGTCCTCAAGGTGTTCCTTGAAAATGTCATCCGTGATGCCGTCACCTACACTGAGCACGCCAAGAGGAAGACCGTCACTGCTATGGATGTCGTCTATGCTCTGAAACGTCAAGGTCGCACCCTGTACGGCTTCGGCGGTTAAACTCAACCCAGGACCACCCATTTGTTCTACCCATCCGGCCCTTATTAGGGCCACCCATACGTTTCCGAATTAGCTCGAGTGGTTGTAACCCCTACACGAATGTTTTCCATACCTACCCCTTATTTAACTTACTGAGTTACTTCTAATTATTAGGTTGTAGCCTACTTAGTTTATTTATTTAATTTGGGCAGAGTGGTCATCTTTCCTTTGTTGGTTTTTAAGGGGTTTGTTTCCATGGGTGGGTAGGATCGAGGTAGCCTACCGTGAAGGCACAAAAGAAACAAACAAAAAATATTTCGATATTACAAAAGTGTTCACAGGTATGTGGTGAACTTAGGAAAGAGTGCAGGTGGTAAGAATAGGTGTCCAGTGGGGCAAAAAATAAAAGACAAAAGATGAAAAAAAGTCTACAACACGTGGTGTTCCCAAGCGGTCACCCATCTAAGTACTAACCACGCCCGACGTTGCTTGACTGCGGTGATCGGACGAGAACCGGTATTTTCAACGTGGTATGGCCGTAGACATCTGTGTGAGAAAATTGGGGCTTATAAATATACTCAAACGAAATCAGCAGTTATTCGTCCTTTTCTGGCTACAATAATGATTTCACTGCTTTCCTCATATTATTTCAATAATAAAAAACGCCCTAAATCTCCACAAAAGCGAAACATTGTTTTAATATCGAATACTATGTGCCTTTTTTTCCCTCTACAGCCATTGGTCGCTATTTTTAACCTGAGGCGGTAACCACCGGTAGACTTCCCTGAGCTACTAATTTTCGAGCATCGCGCGTTGTAAAATACAAAATAAATACATTTTCCCCATTTTCCTTGACTAAAATCAGAAAACCAGGTGCCCCCTGCATCCGACCTGTCCTTTAACTATCGCTTTCATGTGAAATGATCTATCGGAAAGGCGATACTTTAACTTTTTTGGGTCTCCCGCTCACTCACTCCTTCCGAAACATTCTGCACGAATTCATTCAATTTTAATCCAACTCATCACATAGATCTAGATCTAGCCGCCTACAAGTCTACTAATTTAATGTTTGAGAAATAGTTCAATGCTTTTCATTTATTAATTATTCTTTTAACCTTTTCCCACGACAACTGGCACATTTATTTTCAGTCTATTAATATTCTGGCTTCATTTTAAAACACGCAACTAGGCGACGATCTAGAATTCTAGATCTAACGCTCTAGCTTAACTAAAATAATATAAACAGGAGGGTAGATCTATTCAAAATACTGTTTCAAAAATTACAATAATAATTTCACGGTGAAAAAAAAAAGGCAGGCGATCCATGGTTAATTAAATGCTAATTAAGGATGTTGCTTAAAAGGTTAGGTTGGCCTGGGACGCCAGTATTTCTCTAGAGTCTAGATCTAGAATTTCTAGATTCTGTAGGAATGAGTAGCCTAGGTATTAATAATTAAATGCATTAGTAATTATTAGTAAATAACATAAGATTTAGTTCAGTAAAAACTAATAGATCTAGATTTTAGGTCCAATGTTGGCTATCAGACTTGATGCTTGATTGTAATGATTATTAGGTTTGAGCAATTAATTTTTTTAAACATTTTTTTTAATTATTAGTATTAGTGATAAGTCATCATTAGTGGGAGTAAATTTACTTCTTTCCAGTCTGGTTCTGGGTTTCCTTGTAGCCTATATAATCTAGATCTAGTTGGTGATAATATTAATAAATATTGTTTCCCATTTTAAATACTCAGGCGGTTTGTTTGAAAGTCTGACCGCAGCTCCATATTCATTGACTGTCGAAGCAGCGCATAAAATGAATTAGCTTATATCCAGGGCTGGCCTGGTCTGCCTGTTATTGTGACTGAATTGTCCTACAGACAAGACCTGAAGAAGCCCTCGTTAAGTAATAAGTGTACAGCTTGCTTTTAGCCTGGCGCGGGGATCTTTCACCGGCCACTTTAACATTCTGCGACAGGGCAGGCCTTTACTTTAAGCTTTAATCTTAGCTGGTTCCGCTTTAACACAGGGTATTCTTTTGTCTTTAAGTATACCGCTTTCTTTCATCAGCTTGGAACCCTGTGTCTGCTACCGGTATCTCATCCGGCAGGGCAAAACAATTTCCAGTTTTTAAATTAAGCTGATGTCATTTTTAATACCAATGATTAGGATTTTGGCACAATGCTTATTTTTCTATATACACAAGATGAATTTCACATCATTTTCTGATTTCAGTTTAAGTTTGAAAGCATGTAAAATGTCAATTTGTCCTGCTATGTGATTTTTCTTCATTTATTTTTTGCTAGCCCATGGCATCACATTATGAAGACTCTACTAATATCTTTAGGCTGGGGCCAGTACCTTAACCGACTGTCGTCAAATGAAAAAACTGACAGAAGAGCGCAATTTAATACACACAACAGATATATATGTATCCGAACAAACAAATAAATATATTTGAACATATATACATACCTTTATATACGCACACTGATATATACATATATTTACATAATAAATACATTATATATGAATATATCTATATATATAACTTATTTATTTATACATATATATATATATATATATACTTATATATATATATATATATATATATATATATATATATATATATATATATATGTATTATGAATATATATATTAATTCTTATATAATATATATTTGTAAATATAAATTATATATATGTGTGTATATATATATCCTTCTGTTTGCTGGGGTAGAAGAAAAAAACTTATAATTATAATATTCTGAAGGATATTATTTTACTTGAGCGTCTTTCGTCTACACTCAAATATATATATTTGAATATACATTCAAATATATATTCAATGAATATACATTTAGACACACATGTAAATATATATATATATATATACACAAAACATGCATATATATACATACGTATATATAGACATATATACAATATTCGTCTATGTATATATATTCAATATTTTTACATTATAAATAAATATATATATAAAAATATATATATATATATATATATATATATATTTAAAAAAATATATACATATATGAAATACTTTTTACACATATTTATTTATGCTTCTATAATATATGGAAGGATATTAATTTACTCAAGCGTCTGCCTTGGGTGTTTATATAAAAAGAGAAGGGTTGAACTAATGAGAGGAATAAAAAAAATCTTTATATTCAATCTAATTTATTTATATTGTATATGTTATAGACTGGCATACATTTTTTTCTCTCTGGTTTATGTGAAAGGAGCTTGCAGGGATTCAAATTATTATTTTTTGCATTGAAATTCATTCTTTATTAATCACAGCTATGTTGCAGGCATATAAATACTTCCCTTTGGGCTCAAGTTGCTTTGAAAGAATCCTTGTCAGTATAGAACTAGTACCAGGACCATAAATGTATGCCCCAGGGCAAATGTTAAGAAAACCTCATCATTTTACAACTCCAACTGACCAGGGGCTTAAGAAATGATGCTTCTGCGCAAACTTTCTCGTCAGCCGGTAAGAGATCAACCTCCTTTTGATTGTTTAAATTTAATCTGTGCTGAAATCATTGTGCAGGCTGGCAAAGAAAACCATGAACTTCTTGAAAGCTGTGTACTTGAGCTCATGTTATTTTTTATTTTCTGTATTTTGAAAAAAAAAAAAGTATATATATGATAATAAAAAAAAAAAAGTTCAGAGTATTTAATTGTTGTTTTGTCTTGTTAAAGAGAATGTATGTTGTGCAGAAGTGTAACCAACTCATTTTCAAGCCAGGCCTAGCAAAAGACAAAACCAAAAGAATCATATGATATGATGGTAGTAGGAAAAAAGTATATCAGTGAACAAATGGTGGCAGATGCATGCCTTAGCAATCTGACATGGTAGCTTTAATGAAAGAAAAACAAAAATAATAAAAACACCAAAAGCCACACTCACACAGTTATGTTCAACATATATAATGAAGACAGAAAAAAACCAACCCACCAGAATGGATGTATTGTAATGAAAATGGCAGTTAGCACTGGTGATAAGAATCAAAGTGTTGGCTAATAATTCCTATTACAACAGCCAGCCTTATAATCTGAATTAAAACTATTAAATCCCATTCATCCCTTGGATCTATGCCAAACAACACACAATAAATGATATGCATAGAGGTGTGCTGATGCCCTGTGTGAGATGCAGAATGAAATAGTGTTTTTAAAAAAAAGGAGCCACCCAGTAATAAGTATGTGGCCTTTTTATGTCTAGTTTAAAGGATAGAATTAGCATGAAATGTGTTAAGAGAATAGTGTGTGCAGTTGTTGGGATAGGCATATTACTATGTAGGCCTATGTATGTATGTATATCTATCTCTACTTATTAAAGAAAAGAATGACTAAACAAAAAAAAAAAACTGTAACATGGCAGCTACACAGAGTGGGTGGGTGGATGAGGGAGGGAGGGAAAACTCGTTCAATGTAAACCAAACCGAGCTAATTGGGAATGGGTGGAGGCCCTGAAAAGGGCCGAGTAGTAGAGCCACAACAAGCAAGCCAGGTGGTTGTTTGCTGTTGTGTTTATTTGCTGGTGGTGTACTTGGTGACAGCCTTGGTGCCTTCACTGACGGCGTGTTTGGCCAGCTCACCGGGCAGGAGGAGACGGACAGCGGTCTGGATCTCCCTGGAGGTGATGGTGCTGCGCTTGTTGTAGTGGGCAAGACGGCTGGCTTCAGCTGAAATGCGCTCAAAGATGTCGTTGACGAAGGAGTTCATGATGGACATGGCCTTGGAGGAAATGCCAGTGTCAGGGTGCACCTGCTTCAAGACTTTGTAAATGTAGATGCTGTAGCTTTCCTTTCTCCTCCTCTTCTTTTTCTTGTCACCGGTGCGTACGGCTTTAGCCTTACCGGCCTTCTTGGCTCCCTTGGAAGAAACTTTAGGTGGCATGTTGTTTTCTTTTCAATGGCTTGAACAGAAATGAGGCGAACCGACCGCCGGCCGCCCTTTTATATGAAACGGCGAGGAAATTTGGAGAGTACGAGTACGAGTACGAACGCCAAGCCGCTGCGCAGCCAATCAGAACGCTCGCTTGGTGACGAACGGATTTCCTCGCCGTTTCGTATAAAAGGGCCGATCTCGCCGTTAAGTCTTCATTCATCGCCTGCAGCCGTATCGCTGTTAGTCGCTGTATTTCTTCTCGCTCCTAACCAACTCACAATGTCCGGACGTGGTAAAGGCGGTAAAGTCAAGGGAAAGTCCAAGTCTCGCTCCTCCAGGGCAGGCCTTCAATTCCCAGTCGGACGTATTCATCGTCTGTTGAGGAAAGGAAACTATGCTGAGCGTGTCGGTGCTGGTGCCCCAGTCTACCTAGCCGCCGTCCTCGAGTATTTGGCCGCTGAAGTGCTCGAGTTGGCCGGCAACGCTGCCAGAGACAACAAGAAGACAAGAATCATTCCTCGTCACCTCCAGCTGGCCATCCGTAACGACGAAGAGTTGAACAAACTTTTGTCGGGTGTCACCATCGCCCAGGGTGGTGTCCTCCCCAACATCCAGGCCGTGCTTCTGCCCAAGAAGTCACAGAAGACACCCGGTGGCAAGAGCTAAACAGTGTCACCCTGCTGCCCACTGTCCACCTAGCCTACTACTGTCCTTTTCAGGACAACCAAAGTTTACCCAATTAGCTTTCGTTGTGTGTCAATGAACAAAAATCGAGTTTTCCTACCCTACCCTACCCTACCCTACTTGTTTCAAACTTTATTAATAACGTATCAACATGTCAATCACTAGCAGTATGAGATCATTATTATAGATGTATAATACTTACACTGGTTTACACGAGCAGAACAGGGAGGGGGCGGTCATATTAATAGTAGTAACTGGACATATTTTAGGGGTATTCGTTCATAGATACAAATGAAAATAGAATCTATTTTTCTTTAAATGTGCTCCGTTTAACCCCTGTCTACAACAAATAAGGGTGGTCGTTATTTTAAAATTCTATTCTTTAACCTACCGCTAGTCTACCCTTTTTATTTTATATCTTCTTCTTTTTAAAACCAAATATGTTTTTATTAATCCTTCCCCCTCATTTATTTACACACTGTGTAAATACCGCCGATCGGGCGGTCGAATCGGGTCAGAATATCTACCTAGGTCTATAGACTAGGTCTAGATCTAAATTGTTTCAGGCAGTCTATGTTGGGTTCTTTTCTAATCACTCACACACACATTCATAATTCATTGAAGACGACAGAAGCAAACACACCGGATTCCATTGACAAGCGGCACAACCAAGGATTTCATTTGAACGAAGAATATTTTGTGTTATCGGCCCTGTCTGCTATTAATAGATCGCTCGGCTGGATACCGTGTCTAAAAATAATCTGCTATGTCGACGCTGTCTCAACGTTGTGTGGCTGCTACTGGC